>NW_018744785.1:0-52353 GCF_001683475.1 Chenopodium quinoa
TCCTCATGTAGATCCACACTAAGTCACCAACTTCAAAACTTCTCACGTTTTTGACTCTCTTGTTGGCTTGCTTCTTATAGATTTCATTAGCCTTCTCGATGTTCTTCCTTACTTCCTTGTGGATTTTCACCATGAACTCGGCTTGTTCCTTGGCACCTCCATGCACGAACTTGTCTCGAGGCAACGCTATGAGATTAATTGGAACATAAGGATTAGAACCATAGACTACTTCAAAAGGAGAATACTTTGTAGTAGCGCTAGGAGTTCTATTGTAAGCAAACTCGGCATGAGCGAGTTTGACATCCCAATCTTTGGTGCTCTTACTAACCAAGGTCCTAAGCAAAGAACCTAGTACCCTATTCACCACCTCGGTTTGGCCATCGGTTTGGGGGTGATGTGAGGTAGAAAACAACAACTTGGTTCCCATAAGACGCCACAAGGACTTCCAAAAATGACTTTGGAACTTTGTATCTCGATCTGAAACAATGGTGCGTGGGATTCCATGGAAACGAACAACCCCATCAAAATATAATTTCCACCTTCGTAGCATCCTCGGTTTTATGACAAGGGACAAAGTGAGCCATTTTTGAAAAACGATCAACTACCACCATGATTGAGTCCTTACCTCTTTGAGTTCTAGGTAAAGCCACAATGTAAATCCATGCTTATGTCTTCCCAAGGTCTCTCCGGAATTGGCAATGCTTGTAAAAGACCTTTGTGAAACACCATCTTTGCCCTTTGACAAGTAGAGGCAACGCGCTACAACACGGTGAACAGTGAATAGCATATTAGGCCAATAAAAGTGAGCTTGAAGAAGCTCCATAGTCTTTTGAACTCCGAAATGGCCTGCTAGACCTCCTCCATTGCGCTTCATGAATCAACAAGCTTCGAATTGGAGATTTAGGAATGCATAACCTATTTCCCTTAAAAAGAAAATCATTTTGTAAGGAAAAATAATTCATAAATACCATTCACGCATTTCTCCAAAATGACCTTGAAAACATCATCTTCCTTGTAGTATTCCTTGATTAATTCGAACCCAAGGACTTTTCGCCTCCACGACTCCAAGTAAAGTATGCCTTCGAGATAAGGCACCGCAACAACATTCGCCTTTCCACTCTTGTACTTTGATGAAAAGTTAAATGTTTGCAAGAATTCCACCCACTTTGCATGTCTCGAAATTCAACTTCTTTTGGCCATGGATGAACCTCAAAGATTCATGGTCAGAATGAAGTATGAAGGGTTGTGGTCTCAAGTAGTGCGGCCAATGATTCAAAGCTCGCACCATTGCATAGAACTCCTTATCATAGGTGGAATAATTCAGCTTGCCTTGGCTCAATTTCTCACTAAAGTAGGCAATAGGACGCCCTTCTTGAATCAACACGACACCAATCCCCTTTCCACTTGCATCACACTCAACTTCAAATGGTTTTGAAAAATCTGGAAGTGCTAGGATGGGTGTATTGCACATTTTTTCTTTGATCACTTCAAAATGCCTTTTGAGCTTGAGGAGTCCCACTCAAATGAGCCCTTCTTTGTGCACTCGGTGATAGGGGTCATGAGAGTGCTGAAATTACGAATGAACCTCCTATAAAAGGAAGCTAATCCATGGAAAGAACGGACCTCCGTGAGTGTCTTTGGACTAGGCCATGATTGAATAGCCTCAATCTTGTAGGATCAACTTTCACTCCTTCTCCTGAAACAATGTAACCAAGAAAAGTGACCTCATATAGCATAAAGTTACATTTTTCAAAGTTTTCCATACAATTTTTGTTCTCTCAAAACGTGAAAACTTTAAATAAATGTATCAAATGTTCGTCCCCATTTTTGCTATAAATAAGGATATCATCAAGGTACACCACCACGAATTTGACAAGGAAAGGCCGCAACACCTTGTTCATCAACCTCATGAAAGTGCTAGGTGAGTTGGTGAGTCCAAATGGCATCACGAGCCACTCATACAAGCCGTGCTTGGTTTTGAAAAGCGGTCTTCCATTCATCTCCTTTTCTCATCCGAATTTGATGATAACCACTCCTCAAAATCCACTTTTGAAAACCACCTCGAGCCACTCAGTTCATCAAGCATGTCATCTAGTCTTGGAAATTGGAAACCTATACTTGATAGTAATATTGTTAACAGCCCTACTATCAATACACATACTCCATGTACCATCCTTCTTAGGGACCAAAAGAGCAGGAACAGCACACGGACTCATAGACTCACGTACATACCCCATACTCATCAACTCCTCAATTTGTCGTTGCAATTCCTTAGTTTCCAGAGGATTACACCTATAGGCAGGTTTGTTAGGCAAAGGAGCACCGGGAATGAGGTCAATTTGATGTTAAATTCCCCTCAAAGGTGGTAACTCTTTCGGTAACTCATCGGGAAAAACATCCTCAAAATCCTTAATCAACTGAGCTAATTTGGGATTTTGACTCACAAAATTTTTCATGGATCTCTTTAGAGTACAACAAGTATAATTCCTCCTCACCATCAATTTCCCTTTCAAATTCCTTAAGGGTAAGCAATGACACCTCCTTTGATTGTTTAGGATTTTGTGAAAAACCGCGGGGGTGGTAAGGGGTGCAATTTTTTTTGTTTTCCTTGGTGAGTTATAGTGTAAGTGTTATGGTACCCATCATGTTGAGATTTTCGATCAGTTTTCCAAGGTCTACCAAGCAAAATGTGACAAGCATCCATAGACACAACATCACACAGTTGAGTATCATGATAAGACCCAATAGAAAAACTAACCATGCATTGTTTCCTAACCCCCTGCTAGAATTAGAGTCCAACCAACTCAACTTATAAGGATGTGGGTGATTTGTCGTTGTAAGACCCAAGTCTAGCTATCAAGGTTTTGGAAACTGTGTTTGCCTCACTACCACCATCAACAATTAAATCACATACCTCGCCTTTAATCTTGCACTTGGTAATGAAAATATGTTGCCATTGCGGTGCTAAGGGTTCGTCAACGCGAGCTTGCAACGCCCTTCTCACAACCAGATTTGTTTTGGTCTCTTCTTCGGGGAAACATCTCCCCGTCCCCTTCAGTAGAATTCACGTCCTCCACTTCTCAACCTCAAAATCCTCCCAATTGATAGTTTGGTTAGCAATAAGCTTTACCTCTTGTATGGTCAAAGCTCTGGAATTTGGACAATCCTTCTTAAAATGACCCCTTCCTCCGCACTTGTAACAAACAATGTCACTCATTTTGAAATCTTTCTTGCCCTTCTTAGGTGGATCGTTGGCTTTGACAAAAGAAGAACCATCCTTGACAGGGAAGGTTGGTCTTCGTGCCGCTTGAGGGTGACAATCGGCTTCTTCTTCTTCCTTTTTGAATCAAACTTGATCACAAATTTGCAAGCTTCAGCAAAGGTTAAATTGGTGTAACCTTCAAGTTTGTCTTGCAACTCTTGATCCAACCCAGCCACGAAACGTCCCATCTTGAGTTCTTCATTCTCCGTGATTTCACACACGATAGAAAGTCTGTCAAACTCTTTAATGTAGTCCTCAGCCGATTCTCCATTTTGTTGCAAAGTGCTCCGCTTCACATATTGACTTTGCTTGAAATTGTGAGGAATAAAACGATCCCTCATCCTTTTCTTCAACTTGCTCCAAGTAGAAATGGACGCCTTACCCCTAAGAGTACGCCCCCTTTGCTCTCCTTGTAGCCAGTTATCTCCATAGCCTTTCAACTTCACCTTGGCTATCTTGTATTTTTGGAACTCCTCTTGAATGTCCTTGTAATCGAAATACCTCTCCAAGGATTTCTCCCATTCCAAGTATTTTTCTGGATCAAGTGTCCCATAAAAGGCAGGGACGTCCACTTTGAGACTCCTATCTTCCCTCCTAGGTGGAGGGTCTTCGCCTTGATCTCTCCTATCATGCTCGTTCATTGAGCCTTGCCATTAAGGCAGTCAGGTTCCCTTGTAGATTGGCGTTGGTCTCGGCCAAACTCTCTTGACTAGCAATGGATCGATTAAGAGCTTCCAAACCTGTCCTCAAGTCTTGATTTTCTCCCATGGTATGTAGGTATTCGACACCTTTGGAAGAATTTAAGAAAACTCTCCCCCTACCTGACGCGCCAAATGATGTGTAAGCAAGGTGAGAAACTTGTTTACAAATGGTCTGGAATGCGTGTTGTGTTTAGTTTAATTTAGAAGTATCAATGTGGAGTAACTAAGAAGGATTAGGGGAACTCTCACCCTTAACCTTGAGGATATAACAATGAGGAACACTCACTCACTTGTTTGGGCGTAGTAGTGATTAGGAAACTCTCACCTATTCGACAACTACCAGTTTAAGTCTTAGGAACTCTCACTAAAACACAAACTCTTCAAATTGAGGTAACTCTCAAATTTGGAAAAATAAACCTGACTAGCACAAGTCAAATTTAGATCATACACTCGTGTGTTTTTTTGCAAATTTTCTGGAATGCCTTTCATTTATCATTAGCATGCTATTTATGGCTTTTAGTACATCATTTAATCGCCACCACACTTAGCTAAAAACAAACAACAAATCAGAAATAACAAAGCTGAAAATAAGGGTAGATTAAGTGGCTCATAACCGTCCAACCTAATCCCCATTACAACTAATTATTACTTTAATTAAGAAAGCTTATCACAAGGGAAACATAGCTAAAAATAAGGGAAGAACGTTCAGCAAATTGACTCCAAACCGCTGTTCAAATTCTTCCTTCAAAGTAGCCTTGAAATGCGCCTTTGTAACCTCCCAATTAAGCCTTCATTCAAGCTCCTTTATTACGAAATTAAACCAGCTTGAAACTCTCCCTAAAGTATGCATTAAATCAGCCTACATTCCCCCATTATTGAGGTAATTAGTCACGCTCAATATGGTGCAACCATTTGAGGAATTATATGGACCGTACATGCCAAAATCCATAGGAGTAGCATCGAAGAAAGACTTGGACAAAATCAATTCCCTAACGTTCAACTCTTGGACTGGAATATTCGAACCTTGACCACTTTGCTCATTGAATGTGTTTGACTTTCATTTGATTCAATTAGCTTTGAAGAACGCATTTGAATTTCATTTTATTCAAAAAGCTTTGTATGAATGCGTTTGACTTTCATCAGTTTCAATTACCTTTGAAGAATGCATTTAAATTTCATTTGGTTCAAAAATCTTTGTTTGAATGTGTTAGACTTTTATTTGATTCAATTAGCTTTGAAAAATGCATTTAAATTTCATTTGATTCAAAAAGCTTTGTTTGAATGTGTTTGACTTTCATTTGATTCGAAAAGTTTCGTTTGAATGTGTTTGACTTTCATTTGATTCAATTACCTTTGAAGAATGCATTTGACTTTCATTTGATTCAAAAAGTTTTGTTTGAATGTGTTTGACTTTCATTTTAATCAATTAGCTTTGAAGAATGCATTTGACTTTCATTTGATTCAGAAAGCTTTGTTTGAATGTGTTTGACTTTCATTTGGATCAATTAGCTTTGAAGAATGCATTTGACTTTTATTTGATTCATAAAGCTTTGTTTGAATGTGTTTGACTTTCATTCAATTTAATTAGCTTTTAAGAATGCATTTGACTTTCATTTGATTCAAGAAGGTTTGTTTGAATGTTTTTGACTTTCATTATTTTCAATTAGCTTTGAAGAATGCATTTGACTTTCATTTGGTTCAAAACACTTTGTTTGAATTTGTATGACTTTCATGTTATTCAATTAGCTTTAAAGAATGCATTTTAATTTCATTTGATTCAAAAAGCTTTGTTTGAATGTGTTTGACTTTCATTATATTCAATTAGCTTTGAATAATGCATTTGACTTTCATTTGATTTAAAAATCATTGTTTTAATGTATTTGACTTTCATTTGGATCAATTACCTTTGAAGTATGCATTTGTCTTTCATTTGATTCAAAAAGCTTTGTTTGAATGTGTTTGACTTTCATTTGTTTCAATTAGCTTTGAAGAATGTATTTGACTTTCATTTGATAAAAAAAGTTTTTTTTGAATGTGATTGACTTTCATTTGATTAAATTAGGTTTGAAGAATGCATTTTACTTTCATTTGACTCAAAAAGCTTTGTTTGAATGTGTTTGATTTTCATTCGATCTAATTAGCTTTTAAGAATGCATTTGACTTTCATTTATTTCAAAAAGGTTTGTTTGAATGTGTTTGACTTTCATTAGTTTCAATTAGCTTTGAAGAATGCATTTGACTTTCATTTGGTTTAAAAAACTTTGTTTGAATGTGTTTGACTTTCATTTTATTCAATTAGCTTTAAAGAATGCATTTTAATTTCATTTGATTCAAAAAGCTTTGTTTGAATGTGTTTGACTTTCATTATATTCAATTAGCTTTGAAGAATGCATTTGACTTTCATTTGATTCAGAAAGCTTTGTTTGAATGTGTTTGACTTTAATTCTATTCATATAGCTTTGAAGAATGATTTTGACTTTCATTTGATTCATTAAGCTTTGTTTTGAATGTGTTTGACTTTCATTCGATTCAATTAGCTTTTAAGACTGCATTTGACTTTCATTTGGTTTAAAAAGCTTTGTTTTAATTGGTTTGACTTTCATTCTATTTAATTAGCTTTTAAGAAATGCATCTGACTTTCATTTGATTCGAAAAGTTTTGTTTGAATGTGTATGACTTTCATTTGTTTCAATTAGCTTTGTAGAATGCATTTAAATTTCATTTGATTCAAAAAGCTATGTTTGGATGTGTTTGACTTTCATTTAGATCAATTAGCTTTGAAGAATGCATGTGACTTTCATTTGATTCAAAAAGATTTGTTTGAATGTGTTTGACTTTCATTTTATTCAATTAACTTTGAAGAATGCATTTGACTTTCATTTGATTCGAAAAGTTTTGTTTGAATGTGTTTGACTTTCATTTGATTCAATTACCTTTGAAGAATGCATTTGACTTTCATTTGGTTCAAAAAGATTTGTTTGAATGTGTTTAACTTTCATTTGTTTCAATTAGCTTTTAAGAATTCATTTCACTTTCAATTGATTCAAAAAGCTTTGTTTGAATGTGTTTGACTTTCATTTAATTCAATTAGCATTAAACAATGCATTTGACTTTCATTTGTATAAAAAATCTTTGTTTCAATGTCTTTGACTTTCTTTTTTTTCAATTAGCTTTGAAGAATGCATTTGAATGTCATTTGATTCAAAAAGCTTTGTTTGAATGTGTTTGACTTTCGTTCTATTCAATTAGCTTTCAAGAATACATTTGACTTCAATTTGGCTCAAAAATCTTTGTTTGAATGTGTTTGACTTTCATTTGTTTCAATTAGCTTTGAAGAATTCATTTGATTTTCATTTGATTCAAAAAGCATTGTTTGAATGTGTTTGACTTTCATTATATTCAATTAGCTTTGAAGAATGCATTTGACTTTCATTTGATTTAAAAAAGCTTTGTTTGAATGTATTTGACTTTCATTTGGATCAATTAGCTTTGAAGAATGCATTGACTTTCATTTGATTCAAAAAGCTTTGTTTGAATGTGTTTGACTTTAATTCTATTCATATAGCTTTGAAGAATGATTTTGACTTTCATTTGATTCAAAAAGCTTTGTATGAATTTGTTTGACTTTCATTCTATTCAATTAGCTTTTAAGAATGCATTTAACATTCATTTGATTCAATGAGGTTTGTTTGAATGTGTTAGACTTTCATTTGATTCAATTAGCTTTGAAGAACGCATTTGAATTTCATTTTATTCAAAAAGCTTTGTATGAGTGCGTTTGACTTTCATTAGTTTCAATTAGCTTTGAAGAATGCATTTGACTTTCATTTGGCTCAAAAATCTTTGTTTGAATGTGTTAGACTTTTATTCCATTTAATTAGCTTTTAAGAATGCATTTGACTTTCATTTGATTCAAGAAGGTTTGTTTGAATGTGTTTTACTTTCATTATTTTCAATTAGCTTTGAAGAATGCATTTGACTTTCATTTGGTTCAAAAAACTTTGTCTGAATTTGTATGACTTTCATTTTATTCAATTAGCATTAAAGAATGCATTTTAATTTCATTTGATTCAAAAAGCTTTGTTTGAATGTGTTTGACTTTCATTATATTCAATTATCTTTGAATAATGCATTTGACTTTCATTTGATTTAAAAAAGCATTGTTTGAATATATTTGACTTTCATTTTGATCAATTACCTTTGAAGTATGCATTTGACTTTCATTTGATTCAAAAAGCTTTGTGTTAATGTTTTTGACTTCCATTTCGATCAATTAGCTTTGAAGAATGTATTTGACCTTCATTTGATTCAAAAAGCTTTGTTTGAATGTGTTGGACTTTAATTCTATTCAATTAGCTTTGAAGAATGCATTTGACTTTCGTTTGATTCATTAAGCTTTGTTGAATGTGTTTGACTTTCATTCTATTCAATTAGCTTTGAAGAATGCATTTGACTTTCATTTGATTCAAAAAGCTTTGTTTAAATGTGTTTGACTTTCATTTGGATCAACTAGCTTTGAAGAATGCATTTAACTTTCATTTGATTCAAAAAGCTTTGTTTGAATGTGATGGACTTTAATTCTATTCAATTAGCTTTGAAGAATGCAATTGACTTTCATTTGATTCATTAAGCTTTGTTTGAATGTGTTTGACTTTCATTCAATTCAATTAGCTTTTAAGACTGCATTTGACTTTCATTTGATTCAAAAAGGTTTGTATGAATGTATTTGACTTTCATTAGTTTCAATTAGCTTTGAAGAATGCATTTGACTTTCATTTGGTTCAAAAAGCTTTGTTTGAATTTGTTTGACTTTCAATTGATTCAATTAGCTTTGAAAAATGCATTTAAATTTCAATTGATTCAAAAAGCTTTGTTTGAATGTGTTTGACTTTCATTCGATTCAATAAGCTTTTAAGAATGCATTTGACTTTCATTTGATTCGAAAAGTTTCGTTTGAATGTGTTTGACTTTCATTTGATTCAATTACCTTTGAAGTATGCATTTGACTTTCATTTGATTCAAAAAGCTTTGTTTGAATGTGTTTGACTTTCATTTGGATCAATTAGCTTTGAAGAATGCATTTGACTTTCATTTGATTCATTAAGCTTTGTTTGAATGTGTTTGACTTTCATTCTATTCAATTAGCTTTGAAGAATGCATTTGACTTTCATTTGATTCAAAAAGCTTTGTTTGAATGTGTTTGACTTTCATTTGGATCAATTAGCTTTGAAGAATGCATTTGACTTTTATTTGATTCAGTAAGCTTAGTTTGAATGTGTTTGACTTTCATTCGATTTAATTAGCTTTTAAGAATGCATTTGACTTTCATTTGATTCAAGAAGGTTTGTTTGAATGTGTTTGACTTTCATTATTTTCAATTAGCTTTGAAGAATGCATTTGACTTTCATTTGGTTCAAAAAACTTTGTCTGAATTTGTATGACTTTCATTTTATTCAATTAGCATTAAAGAATGCATTTTAATTTCATTTGATTCAAAAAGCTTTGTTTGAATGTGTTTGACTTTCATTATATTCAATTATCTTTGAATAATGCATTTGACTTTCATTTGATTTAAAAAAGCATTGTTTGAATATATTTGACTTTCATTTTGATCAATTACCTTTGAAGTATGCATTTGACTTTCATTTGATTCAAAAAGCTTTGTGTTAATGTTTTTGACTTCCATTTCGATCAATTAGCTTTGAAGAATGTATTTGACCTTCATTTGATTCAAAAAGCTTTGTTTGAATGTGTTGGACTTTAATTCTATTCAATTAGCTTTGAAGAATGCATTTGACTTTCGTTTGATTCATTAAGCTTTGTTGAATGTGTTTGACTTTCATTCTATTCAATTAGCTTTGAATAATGCATTTGACTTTCATTTGATTCAAAAAGCTTTGTTTGAATGTGTTTGACTTTCATTTGGATCAACTAGCTTTGAAGAATGCATTTAACTTTCATTCGATTCAAAAAGCTTTGTTTGAATGTGTTGGACTTTAATTCTATTCAATTAGCTTTGAAGAATGCAATTGACTTTCATTTGATTCATTAAGCTTTGTTTGAATGTGTTTGACTTTCATTCAATTCAATTAGCTTTTAAGACTGCATTTGACTTTCATTTGATTCAAAAAGGTTTGTATGAATGTATTTGACTTTCATTAGTTTCAATTAGCTTTGAAGAATGCATTTGACTTTCATTTGGTTCAAAAAGCTTTGTTTGAATTTGTTTGACTTTCAATTGATTCAATTAGCTTTGAAAAATGCATTTAAATTTCAATTGATTCAAAAAGCTTTGTTTGAATGTGTTTGACTTTCATTCGATTCAATTAGCTTTTAAGAATGCATTTGACTTTCATTTGATTCGAAAAGTTACGTTTGAATGTGTTTGACTTTCATTTGATTCAATTACCTTTGAAGTATGCATTTGACTTTCATTTGATTCAAAAAGCTTTGTTTGAATGTGTTTGACTTTCATTTGGATCAATTAGCTTTGAAGAATGCATTTGACTTTCATTTGATTCATTAAGCTTTGTTTGAATGTGTTTGACTTTCATTCTATTCAATTAGCTTTGAAGAATGCATTTGACTTTCATTTGATTCAAAAAGCTTTGTTTGAATGTGTTTGACTTTCATTTGGATCAATTAGCTTTGAAGAATGCATTTGACTTTTATTTGATTCAGTAAGCTTAGTTTGAATGTGTTTGACTTTCATTCGATTTAATTAGCTTTTAAGAATGCATTTGACTTTCATTTGATTCAAGAAGGTTTGTTTGAATGTGTTTGACTTTCATTATTTTCAATTAGCTTTGAAGAATGCATTTGACTTTCATTTGGTTCAAAAAACTTTGTCTGAATTTGTATGACTTTCATTTTATTCAATTAGCATTAAAGAATGCATTTTAATTTCATTTGATACAAAAAGCTTTGTTCGAATGTGTTTGACTTTCATTGTATTCAATTATATTTGAATAATGCATTTGACTTTCATTTGATTTAAAAAGCATTGTTTGAATATATTTGACTTTCATTTTGATCAATTACCTTTGAAGTATGCATTTGACTTTCATTTGATTCAAAAAGCTTTGTGTTAATGTTTTTGACTTCCATTTGGACCAATTAGCTTTGAAGAATGTATTTGACCTTCATTTGATTCAAAAAGCTTTGTTTGAATGTGTTGGACTTTAATTCTATTCAATTAGCTTTGAAGAATGCATTTGACTTTCGTTTGATTCATTAAGCTTTGTTGAATGTGTTTGACTTTCATTCTATTCAATTAGCTTTGAATAATGCATTTGACTTTCATTTGATTCAAAAAGCTTTGTTTGAATGTGTTTGACTTTCATTTGGATCAACTAGCTTTGAAGAATGCATTTAACTTTCATTTGATTCAAAAAGCTTTGTTTGAATGTGTTGGACTTTAATTCTATTCAATTAGCTTTGAAGAATGCAATTGACTTTCATTTGATTCATTAAGCTGTTTGAATGTGTTTGACTTTCATTCAATTCAATTAGCTTTTAAGACTGCATTTGACTTTCATTTGATTCAAAAAGGTTTGTATGAATGTATTTGACTTTCATTAGTTTCAATTAGCTTTGAAGAATGCATTTGACTTTCATTTGGTTCAAAAAGCTTTGTTTGAATTTGTTTGACTTTCAATTGATTCAATTAGCTTTGAAAAATGCATTTAAATTTCAATTGATTCAAAAAGCTTTGTTTGAATGTGTTTGACTTTCATTCGATTCAATAAGCTTTTAAGAATGCATTTGACTTTCATTTGATTCGAAAAGTTTCGTTTGAATGTGTTTGACTTTCATTTGATTCAATTACCTTTGAAGTATGCATTTGACTTTCATTTGATTAAAAAAGCTTTGTTTGAATGTGTTTGACTTTCATTTGGATCAATTAGCTTTGAAGAATGCATTTGACTTTCATTTGATTCATTAAGCTTTGTTTGAATGTGTTTGACTTTCATTTTATTCAATTAGCTTTGAAGAATGCATTTGACTTTCATTTGATTCAAAAAGCTTTGTTTGAATGTGTTTGACTTTCATTTGGATCAATTAGCTTTGAAGAATGCATTTGACTTTTATTTGATTCAGTAAGCTTAGTTTGAATGTGTTTGACTTTCGTTCGATTTAATTAGCTTTTAAGAATGCATTTGACTTTCATTTGATTCAAGAAGGTTTGTTTGAATGTGTTTGACTTTCATTATTTTCAATTAGCTTTGAAGAATGCATTTGACTTTCATTTGGTTCAAAAAACTTTGTCTGAATTTGTATGACTTTCATTTTATTCAATTAGCATTAAAGAATGCATTTTAATTTCATTTGATTCAAAAAGCTTTGTTTGAATGTGTTTGACTTTCATTATATTCAATTATCTTTGAATAATGCATTTGACTTTCATTTGATTTAAAAAGCATTGTTTGAATATATTTGACTTTCATTTTGATCAATTACCTTTGAAGTATGCATTTGACTTTCATTTGATTCAAAAAGCTTTGTGTTAATGTTTTTGACTTCCATTTCGATCAATTAGCTTTGAAGAATGTATTTGACCTTCATTTGATTCAAAAAGCTTTGTTTGAATGTGTTGGACTTTAATTCTATTCAATTAGCTTTGAAGAATGCATTTGACTTTCGTTTGATTCATTAAGCTTTGTTGAATGTGTTTGACTTTCATTCTATTCAATTAGCTTTGAAGAATGCATTTGACTTTCATTTGATTCAAAAAGCTTTGTTTGAATGTGTTTGACTTTCATTTGGATCAACTAGCTTTGAAGAATGCATTTAACTTTCATTCGATTCAAAAAGCTTTGTTTGAATGTGTTGGACTTTAATTCTATTCAATTAGCTTTGAAGAATGCAATTGACTTTCATTTGATTCATTAAGCTTTGTTTGAATGTGTTTGACTTTCATTCAATTCAATTAGCTTTTAAGACTGCATTTGACTTTCATTTGATTCAAAAAGGTTTGTATGAATGTATTTGACTTTCATTAGTTTCAATTAGCTTTGAAGAATGCATTTGACTTTCATTTGGTTCAAAAAGCTTTGTTTGAATTTGTTTGACTTTCAATTGATTCAATTAGCTTTGAAAAATGCATTTAAATTTCAATTGATTCAAAAAGCTTTGTTTGAATGTGTTTGACTTTCATTCGATTCAATTAGCTTTTTAGAATGCATTTGACTTTCATTTGATTCGAAAAGTTTCGTTTGAATGTGTTTGACTTTCATTAGATTCAATTACCTTTGAAGTATGCATTTGACTTTCATTTGATTCAAGAAGCTTTGTTTGAATGTGTTTGACTTTCATTTGGATCAATTAGCTTTGAAGAATGCATTTGACTTTCATTTGATTCATTAAGCTTTGTTTGAATGTGTTTGACTTTCATTCTATTCAATTAGCTTTGAAGAATGCATTTGACTTTCATTTGATTCAAAAAGCTTTGTTTGAATGTGTTTGACTTTCATTTGGATCAATTAGCTTTGAAGAATGCATTTGACTTTTATTTGATTCAGTAAGCTTTGTTTGAATGTGTTTGACTTTCATTCGATTTAATTAGCTTTTAAGAATGCATTTGACTTTCATTTGATTCAAGAAGGTTTGTTTGAATGTGTTTGACTTTCATTATTTTCAATTAGCTTTGAAGAATGCATTTGACTTTCATTTGGTTCAAAAAACTTTGTCTGAATTTGTATGACTTTCATTTTATTCAATTAGCATTAAAGAATGCATTTTAATTTCATTTGATTCAAAAAGCTTTGTTTGAATGTGTTTGACTTTCATTATATTCAATTATATTTGAATAATGCATTTGACTTTCATTTGATTTAAAAAGCATTGTTTGAATATATTTGACTTTCATTTTGATCAATTACCTTTGAAGTATGCATTTGACTTTCATTTGATTCAAAAAGCTTTGTGTTAATGTTTTTGACTTCCATTTGGACCAATTAGCTTTGAAGAATGTATTTGACCTTCATTTGATTCAAAAAGCTTTGTTTGAATGTGTTGGATTTTAATTCTATTCAATTAGCTTTGAAGAATGCATTTGACTTTCGTTTGATTCATTAAGCTTTGTTGAATGTGTTTGACTTTCATTCTATTCAATTAGCTTTGAATAATGCATTTGACTTTCATTTGATTCAAAAAGCTTTGTTTGAATGTGTTTGACTTTCATTTGGATCAACTAGCTTTGAAGAATGCATTTAACTTTCATTTGATTCAAAAAGCTTTGTTTGAATGTGTTGGACTTTAATTCTATTCAATTAGCTTTGAAGAATGCAATTGACTTTCATTTGATTCATTAAGCTGTTTGAATGTGTTTGACTTTCATTCAATTCAATTAGCTTTTAAGACTGCATTTGACTTTCTTTTGATTCAAAAAGGTTTGTATGAATGTATTTGACTTTCATTAGTTTCAATTAGCTTTGAAGAATGCATTTGACTTTCATTTGGTTCAAAAAGCTTTGTTTGAATTTGTTTGACTTTCAATTGATTCAATTAGCTTTGAAAAATGCATTTAAATTTCAATTGATTCAAAAAGCTTTGTTTGAATGTGTTTGACTTTCATTCGATTCAATAAGCTTTTAAGAATGCATTTGACTTTCATTTGATTCGAAAAGTTTCGTTTGAATGTGTTTGACTTTCATTTGATTCAATTACCTTTGAAGTATGCATTTGACTTTCATTTGATTCAAAAAGCTTTGTTTGAATGTGTTTGACTTTCATTTGGATCAATTAGCTTTGACGAATGCATTTGACTTTTATTTGATTCAGTAAGCTTTGTTTGAATGTGTTTGACTTTCATTCGATTTAATTAGCTTTTAAGAATGCATTTGACTTTCATTTGATTCAAGAAGGTTTGTTTGAATGTGTTTGACTTTCATTATTTTCAATTAGCTTTGAAGAATGCATTTGACTTTCATTTGGTTCAAAAAACTTTGTCTGAATTTGTATGACTTTCATTTTATTCAATTAGCATTAAAGAATGCATTTTAATTTCATTTGATTCAAAAAGCTTTGTTTGAATGTGTTTGACTTTCATTATATTCAATTATCTTTGAATAATGCATTTGACTTTCATTTGATTTAAAAAGCATTGTTTGAATATATTTGACTTTCATTTTGATCAATTACCTTTGAAGTATGCATTTGACTTTCATTTGATTCAAAAAGCTTTGTGTTAATGTTTTTGACTTCCATTTCGATCAATTAGCTTTGAAGAATGTATTTGACCTTCATTTGATTCAAAAAGCTTTGTTTGAATGTGTTGGACTTTAATTCTATTCAATTAGCTTTGAAGAATGCATTTGACTTTCGTTTGATTCATTAAGCTTTGTTGAATGTGTTTGACTTTCATTCTATTCAATTAGCTTTGAAGAATGCATTTGACTTTCATTTGATTCAAAAAGCTTTGTTTGAATGTGTTTGACTTTCATTTGGATCAACTAGCTTTGAAGAATGCATTTAACTTTCATTCGATTCGAAAAGCTTTGTTTGAATGTGTTGGACTTTAATTCTATTCAATTAGCTTTGAAGAATGCAATTGACTTTCATTTGATTCATTAAGCTTTGTTTGAATGTGTTTGACTTTCATTCAATTCAATTAGCTTTTAAGACTGCATTTGACTTTCATTTGATTCAAAAAGGTTTGTATGAATGTATTTGACTTTCATTAGTTTCAATTAGCTTTGAAGAATGCATTTGACTTTCATTTGGTTCAAAAAGCTTTGTTTGAATTTGTTTGACTTTCAATTGATTCAATTAGCTTTGAAAAATGCATTTAAATTTCAATTGATTCAAAAAGCTTTGTTTGAATGTGTTTGACTTTCATTCGATTCAATTAGCTTTTTAGAATGCATTTGACTTTCATTTGATTCGAAAAGTTTCGTTTGAATGTGTTTGACTTTCATTAGATTCAATTACCTTTGAAGTATGCATTTGACTTTCATTTGATTCAAGAAGCTTTGTTTGAATGTGTTTGACTTTCATTTGGATCAATTAGCTTTGAAGAATGCATTTGACTTTCATTTGATTCATTAAGCTTTGTTTGAATGTGTTTGACTTTCATTCTATTCAATTAGCTTTGAAGAATGCATTTGACTTTCATTTGATTCAAAAAGCTTTGTTTGAATGTGTTTGACTTTCATTTGGATCAATTAGCTTTGAAGAATGCATTTGACTTTTATTTGATTCAGTAAGCTTTGTTTGAATGTGTTTGACTTTCATTCGATTTAATTAGCTTTTAAGAATGCATTTGACTTTCATTTGATTCAAGAAGGTTTGTTTGAATGTGTTTGACTTTCATTATTTTCAATTAGCTTTGAAGAATGCATTTGACTTTCATTTGGTTCAAAAAACTTTGTCTGAATTTGTATGACTTTCATTTTATTCAATTAGCATTAAAGAATGCATTTTAATTTCATTTGATTCAAAAAGCTTTGTTTGAATGTGTTTGACTTTCATTATATTCAATTATATTTGAATAATGCATTTGACTTTCATTTGATTTAAAAAGCATTGTTTGAATATATTTGACTTTCATTTTGATCAATTACCTTTGAAGTATGCATTTGACTTTCATTTGATTCAAAAAGCTTTGTGTTAATGTTTTTGACTTCCATTTGGACCAATTAGCTTTGAAGAATGTATTTGACCTTCATTTGATTCAAAAAGCTTTGTTTGAATGTGTTGGATTTTAATTCTATTCAATTAGCTTTGAAGAATGCATTTGACTTTCGTTTGATTCATTAAGCTTTGTTGAATGTGTTTGACTTTCATTCTATTCAATTAGCTTTGAATAATGCATTTGACTTTCATTTGATTCAAAAAGCTTTGTTTGAATGTGTTTGACTTTCATTTGGATCAACTAGCTTTGAAGAATGCATTTAACTTTCATTTGATTCAAAAAGCTTTGTTTGAATGTGTTGGACTTTAATTCTATTCAATTAGCTTTGAAGAATGCAATTGACTTTCATTTGATTCATTAAGCTGTTTGAATGTGTTTGACTTTCATTCAATTCAATTAGCTTTTAAGACTGCATTTGACTTTCTTTTGATTCAAAAAGGTTTGTATGAATGTATTTGACTTTCATTAGTTTCAATTAGCTTTGAAGAATGCATTTGACTTTCATTTGGTTCAAAAAGCTTTGTTTGAATTTGTTTGACTTTCAATTGATTCAATTAGCTTTGAAAAATGCATTTAAATTTCAATTGATTCAAAAAGCTTTGTTTGAATGTGTTTGACTTTCATTCGATTCAATAAGCTTTTAAGAATGCATTTGACTTTCATTTGATTCGAAAAGTTTCGTTTGAATGTGTTTGACTTTCATTTGATTCAATTACCTTTGAAGTATGCATTTGACTTTCATTTGATTCAAAAAGCTTTGTTTGAATGTGTTTGACTTTCATTTGGATCAATTAGCTTTGACGAATGCATTTGACTTTTATTTGATTCAGTAAGCTTTGTTTGAATGTGTTTGACTTTCATTCGATTTAATTAGCTTTTAAGAATGCATTTGACTTTCATTTGATTCAAGAAGGTTTGTTTGAATGTGTTTGACTTTCATTATTTTCAATTAGCTTTGAAGAATGCATTTGACTTTCATTTGGTTCAAAAAACTTTGTCTGAATTTGTATGACTTTCATTTTATTCAATTAGCATTAAAGAATGCATTTTAATTTCATTTGATTCAAAAAGCTTTGTTTGAATGTGTTTGACTTTCATTATATTCAATTATCTTTGAATAATGCATTTGACTTTCATTTGATTTAAAAAGCATTGTTTGAATATATTTGACTTTCATTTTGATCAATTACCTTTGAAGTATGCATTTGAATTTCATTTGATTCAAAAAGCTTTGTGTTAATGTTTTTGACTTCCATTTGGATCAATTAGCTTTGAAGAATGTATTTGACCTTCATTTGATTAAAAAAGCTTTGTTTGAATGTGTTGGACTTTAATTCTATTCAATTAGCTTTGAAGAATGCATTTGACTTTCGTTTGATTCATTAAGCTTTGTTGAATGTGTTTGACTTTCATTCTATTCAATTAGCTTTGAAGAATGCATTTGACTTTCATTTGATTCAAAAAGCTTTGTTTAAATGTGTTTGACTTTCATTTGGATCAACTAGCTTTGAAGAATGCATTTAACTTTCATTTGATTCAAAAAGCTTTGTTTGAATGTGTTGGACTTTAATTCTATTCAATTAGCTTTGAAGAATGCAATTGACTTTCATTTGATTCATTAAGCTTTGTTTGAATGTGTTTGACTTTCATTCAATTCAATTAGCTTTTAAGACTGCATTTGACTTTCATTTGATTCAAAAAGGTTTGTATGAATGTATTTGACTTTCATTAGTTTTAATTAGCTTTGAAGAATGCATTTGACTTTCATTTGGTTCAAAAAGCTTTGTTTGTTTTTTTTTTACTTTCAATTGATTCAATTAGCTTTGAAAAATGCATTTAAATTTCAATTGATTCAAAAAGCTTTGTTTGAATGTGTTTGACTTTCATTTGGATCAATTAGCTTTGAAGAATGCATTTGACTTTCATTTGATTCATTAAGCTTTGTTTGAATGTATTTGACTTTCATTCTATTCAATTAGCTTTGAAGAATGCATTTGACTTTCATTTGATTCAAAAAGCTTTGTTTGAATGTGTTTGACTTTCATTTGGATCAATTAGCTTTGAAGAATGCATTTTACTTTTATTTGATTCAGTAAGCTTAGTTTGAATGTGTTTGACTTTCATTCGATTTAATTAGCTTTTAAGAATGCATTTGACTTTCATTTGATTCAAGAAGGTTTGTTTGAATGTGTTTGACTTTCATTTGGATCAATTAGCTTTGAAGAATGCATTTGACTTTTATTTGATTCAATAAGCTTTGTTTGAATGTGTTTGACTTTCATTCGTTTTAATTACCTTTTAAGAATGCATTTGACTTTCATTTGATTCAAGAAGGTTTGTTTGAATGTGTTTGACTTTCATTCTATTCAATTAGCTTTGAAGAATGCATTTGACTTTCATTTGATTCAAAAAGCTTTGTTTGTATGTGTTTGACTTTCATTCGATTTAATTAGCTTTAAAGAATGCATTTGACTTTCATTTGATTCAAAAACCTTTGTGTTAATGTTTTTGACTTTCATTTGGATCAATTAGCTTTGAAGAATGCATTTGACTTTCATTTGATTCAAAAAGCTTTGTTTGAATGTGTTGGACTTTAATTCTATTCAATTAGCTTTGAAGAATGCATTTGTCTTTCATATGATTCATTAAGCTTTGTAGAATGTGTTTGACTTTCATTCTATTCAATTAGCTTTGAAGAATGAATTTGACTTTCATTTGATTCAAAAAGCTTTGTTTGAATGTGTTTGACTTTCATTTGGATCAATTAGCTTTGAAGAATGCATTTGACTTTTATTTGATTCAGTAAGCTTTGTTTGAATGTGTTTGACTTTCATTCGATTTAATTAGCTTTTAAGAATGCATTTGACTTTCATTTGATTCAAGAAGGTTTGTTTGAATGTGTTTGACTTTCATTATTTTCAATTAGCTTTGAAGAATGCATTTGACTTTCATTTGGTCAAAAAACTTTGTCTGAATTTGTATGACTTTCATTTTATTCAATTAGCATTAAAGAATGCATTTTAATTTCATTTGATTCAAAAAGCTTTGTTTGAATGTGTTTGACTTTCATTATATTCAATTAGCTTTGAATAATGCATTTGACTTTCATTTGATTTAAAAAGCATTGTTTGAATATATTTGACTTTCATTTTGATCAATTACCTTTGAAGTATGCGTTTGACTTTCATTTGATTCAAAAAGCTTTGTGTTAATGTTTTTGACTTCCATTTGGATCAATTAGCTTTGAAGAATGTATTTGACTTTCATTTGATTTAAAAAGCTTTGTTTGAATGTGTTGGACTTTAATTCTATTCAATTAGCTTTGAAGAATGCATTTGACTTTCATTTGATTCATTAAGCTTTGTTGAATGTGTTTGACTTTCATTCTATTCAATTAGCTTTGAAGAATGCATTTGACTTTCATTTGATTCAAAAAGCTTTGTTTGAATGTGTTTGACTTTCATTTGGATCAACTAGCTTTGAAGAATGCATTTAACTTTCATTTGATTCAAAAAGCTTTGTTTGAATGTGTTGGACTTTAATTCTATTCAATTAGCTTTGAAGAATGCAATTGACTTTCATTTGATTCATTAAGCTTTGTTTGAATGTGTTTGACTTTCATTCGATTCAATTAGCTTTTAAGACTGCATTTGACTTTCATTTGATTCAAAAAGGTTTGTATGAATGTATTTGACTTTCATTAGTTTCAATTAGCTTTGAAGAATGCATTTGACTTTCATTTGGTTCAAAAAGCATTGTTTAAATTTGTTTGACTTTCATTTGATTCAATTAGCTTTGAAAAATGCATTTAAATTTCAATTGATTCAAAAAGCTTTGTTTGAATGTGTTTGACTTTCATTCGATTCAATTAGCTTTTAAGAATGCATTTGACTTTCATTTGATTCAAAAAGTTTCGTTTGAATGTGTTTGACTTTCATTTGATTCAATTACCTTTGAAGTATGCATTTAACTTTTATTTGATTCAAAAAGCTTTGTTTGAATGTGTTTGACTTTAATTTGGATCAATTAGCTTTGAAGAATGCATTGACTTTCATTTGATTCATTAAGCTTTTTTGAATGTGTTTGACTTTCATTCTATTCAATTAGATTTGAAGAATGCATTTGACTTTCATTTAATTTAAAAAGCTTTGTTTGAATGTGTTTGACTTTCATTTGGATCAATTAGCTTTGAAGAATGCATTTGACTTTTATTTGATTCAATAAGCTTTGTTTGAATGTGTTTGACTTTCATTCGTTTTAATTAGCTTATAAGAATGCATTTGACTTTCATTTGATTCAAGAAGGTTTGTTTGAATGTGTTTGACTTTCATTATTTTCAATTAGCTTTGAAGAATGCATTTGACTTTCATTTGGTTCAAAAAACTTTGCCTGAATTTGTATGACTTTAAAGAATGCATTTTAATTTCATTTGATTCAAAAAGATTTGTTTGAATGTGTTTGACTTTCATTATATTTAATTGGCTTTGAAGAATGCATTTGACTTTCATTTGATTCAAAAAGCTTTGTTTGTATGTGTTTGACTTTCATTCGATTTAATTAGCTTTAAAGAATGCATTTGACTTTCATTTAATTCAAAAAGCTTTGTGTTAATGTTTTTGACTTTCATTTGGATCAATTAGCTTTGAAGAATGCATTTGACCTTCATTTGATTCAAAAAGCTTTGTTTGAATGTGTTGGACTTTAATTCTATTCAATTAGCTTTGAAGAATGCATTTGACTTTCATTTGATTCATTAAGCTTTGTTGAATGTGTTTGACTTTCATTCTATTCAATTAGCTTTGAAGAATGCATTTGACTTTCATTTGATTTAAAAAGCTTTGTTTGAATGTGTTTGACTTTCATTTGGATCAACTAGCTTTGAAGAATGCATTTAACTTTCATTTGATTCAAAAAGCTTTGTTTGAATGTGTTGGACTTTAATTCTATTCAATTAGCTTTGAAGAATGCAATTGACTTTCATTTTATTCATTAAGCTTTGTTTGAATGTGTTTGACTTTCATTCGATTCAATTAGCTTTTAAGACTGCATTTGACTTTCATTTGATTCAAAAAGGTTTGTATGAATGTGATGTAAAAACTAATAGAAAGTCTTAGTTAATACAAGCTTAATGGATCAAACTTAAGTGGAAAGAAAAAAAGGGTTGGTGTTTTAAGTTAAATTACAGGTAAAAGTTTGTAGGTTGTTTTGGAAATGTTTAAGGAACGTTTTTTTGAGGAAAGAAGGGTTAGTTTGTAAGGATTACTCACTTAAACAAACAAGATATGTAGGCAAGGATTACTCACTTAAAACCCACTAGTTGTTTAATTTGCATGGAAGGAAAACTCACTTAACCACTCAAATTCGTCAAGTTAAACTTGGCAACAAAACGATTTATCTTAGCAACAAGAATAAATAGTTTTTAAGGAGAAAACTTTCTTAATTCTTATATCATAATCTGCCATACACTTACATTTCATAAGCTTAAATAAAGAAAACAAACTAGTACTAAACTACACGCATTAAACAAGCTTAATGTGTGTTTATTGTAACTAAACATGAAAGCTAAAACCTAGCCTAGAATCACGCCTAAGCTAAACAGATTTTCTTAACTGATTTTAGGCTTTAATCACCCTTAATTAACCTCTTAAAAACTGCTGAAAAGAAGCTTAAAAACAGCCATAAAGAACCATCAAAAACGTGGAGTAACCTCCCCTTGATTCATGCCTTTCTTCATGCTAAATGTTTATGACTTGCAATGAAGTTTCTCCTTGCTTCAAGGACGCCTTTTCCTATGCCTAAGGCTGTTCAAACGTGCCTAGGATGCCCATTAACATTCATAACCAGAATGTAAACAAGTAAACCCTTGGTTAGCAAGAAACGGTCCATGCACACAAAAAGTATCTAACACTTGATCTTCAAATGACTTAGCAAGAATGATTTCTTTGTGAATTGGACTTGTAGGATGATCATGCTTGATTGGACTAATGGACTCGTCATGATTTGCATCATCCTCCCCTTCTTCGAAAGGAGTTGCCCTCAACTCATCATCTTCTAGATAAGGAGCCAAGTCACCCACGTTGAAAGTTGATGAAACTCCGAATTGCCCTCCAAGGTCTACTTTGTAAGCATTATCATTGATCTTTTCCATGATTTGAAAAGGTCCTTCTGCCCTAGGCATCAATTTGTGTTTCCTTTGTTTAGGAAACCTTTCTTTGCGCAAGAATACCCACACAAGATCACCCACTTCGAACTTCTTCATATTTCTCAAGTTTTTGTTAGCTTGCTTCTTGTATGACTCATTTGCCTTTTCTATGTTCTTCCTAACTTCTTTATGGACATCAACCATGAATTCTATATGCTCCTTGGCTGTCCCATGCACGAACTTATCTTTAGGAAGCGAAATGTAATCAATCGGCACATAAGGATTCACACCATACACAACTTCAAAAGGTGAATACTTTGTAGTTTTGCTTGGAGTTCTATTGTAGGCAAACTCTGCATGAGCTAACTTCAAGTCCCAATCTTTACCTCCCTTATTCACTAAGGCACGAAGCAAAGAATCAAGAATTCGGTTCACCACTTCGGTTTGGCCATCCGTTTGTGGATGATGGCTTGTTGAGAAAAGTAGCTTAGTACCCACGAGCCTCCACAAGGACTTCCAAAAATGACTCACAAACTTAGTGTCACGATCCGAAACTATGGTTCTAGGCAAACCATGTAATCTAGCCACTTCCTTAAAAAAAAGTTGCGCCACATTTAACGCATCATCCACCTTCTTACAAGCTATGAAATGAGCCATCTTTGAAAACCGATCAACGACTACCATGATAGAATCTTTTCCACGAGCTGTTCTAGGCAAAGCCATTATGAAATCCATACTCAAATCTTCCCAAGGTCTTTCGGGAATGGGCAAAGGCTTATACTCTCCCTTATGAAACGTCATTTTGGCTCTTTGACAAATAGAACACCTAGCCAAAACGTGGTGCACATTAGCTAACATTTTTGGCCAATAAAAATGACTTTGTAAGATTTCTAGGGTCTTTTGTATACCCATATGACCAGCAAGTCCTCCTCCATGAGCTTCCTTGATCAATAACTCTCGAATTGCACCTTTAGGAACACAAAGTTTGTTCCCTTTGAAAAGGAAACCATCTACTGTGACAAATGAACCGTGGACTCCATTTTTGCAAGACTCCATGATTTCCTTGAGTTCAAGATCATCTTTGTATGATTCCTTCAAGACCTCGAAACCAAGAAATTTAGTTTCCATGATTCCAAGAAGATTATGCCTTCTTGATAATGCATCCGCCACAATATTGGTTTTGCCTTTCTTGTACTTGGTTGCAAAGTTGAAAGATTGTAGGAATTCCACCCACTTAGCATGCCTTGCATTCAACTTCTTTTGCCCATGAATGAACCTTAAAGATTCATGATCCGAATGTAAGATGAAAGGCTGTGGCCTCAAATAATGTGACCAATGATCCAAAGCTCGAACCATAGCATAGAATTCTTTGTCATAAGTGGAGTAATTCAATTTTCCTTGGCTCAATTTGTCACTACAATACGCAATTGGCTTCTTCTCTTGGATTAGGACAGCCCCTATTCCTTTTCCACTTGCATCACACTCAACTTCAAATGGTTTCATGAAATCTGGAAGGGCTAGAACCGGCGCTTCACACATCTTTTTTTTCACCAACTCAAACGCCTTTTGAGCCTGGGGAGTCCATTGAAAACTTCCCTTCTTTGTACATTCGGTGATGGGAGCCATAAGGGTGCTAAAATGTTCAATAAACCGCCTATAGAACGAAGTAAGTCCATGAAATGAACGAACCTCCGTGACTGTTTTTGGAATTGGCCATGAAGAAATGGCTTCCACTTTGCTTGGATCAACTTTAATTCCTTCACCTGAAATAATATAACCAAGGAAAACAATATCTGTTAGCAAAAAATGGCACTTCTCCAACTTTCCATACAATTGTTGCTCTCTCAAGGTTTTGAAAATCTCTTCCAAGTGTTTCAAGTGATCCTCCTCATTTTTACAGTAGATGAGAATGTCATCTAAGTAAACAACTACAAACTTCCCCAAAAATGGCCTCAACATTTCGTTCATAAGTCTCATAAAGGTGCTTGGAGCATTTGTTAATCCAAATGGCATAACGAGCCACTCATACAAACCATGCTTAGTTTTAAAGGTTGTTTTCCATTCATCACCTTCCCTCATTTTAATTTGGTGATATCCACTCCTCAAATATCTTGGAAAACACTTGAGCTCCACTCGACTCATCTAACATATCATCAAGTCTAGGAATAGGAAACCTATACTTAATGGTTATGTTATTCACCGCCCTACTATCAATACACATCCTCCATGTTCCATCCTTTTTTGGCACTAACAAAGCTGGAACGGCACAAGGACTCATGGATTCTCTTACGTAACCCATTTGCATCAACTCCTCAATTTGTCTTTGTAATTCCTTAGTTTCCATGGGATTGCATCTATAAGGGGGTTTATTTGGAAGGGGGGCTCCCGGAATCAAATCTATTTGATGTTCTATACCACGAATAGGAGGCAACCCTTGTGGTAATTAATTAGGAAAAACATCTTCATACTCCTTGATCAATGCGGCTAGCCTAGGGTTTTGTTGGACAAAACCTTCGTGTTCCTCTTTAGAAAACAATAAGAACACTTCATCTTCTTTCTCGAAAGAGTTTTCGAATTCTTTTAAGGAAAGCAACAAAATGTCCTTTCTTTTGGGCTCTTTTTGTGGTGGTGGGGATTGTGTTTGGGAAAGGCTTTTTTGTGGTGGTAAGGGGTGCAACACTTTCTTGCTGCCTTGGTGAGTAATGGTGTAGGTGTTTGATAGGCCATCATGTACTGATTTTTTGTCACTTTGCCATGGCCTCCCTAACAAAATGGGACAAGCATCCATGGGAATGACATCACATAAAATTTCATCCACATACGAACCAATCTGAAATTTTACTAGACATTGTTTTCTAACTCCCGTACTCTTGCTCTTATCAAGCCAACTCAACTTGTAATTAGTAGGATGTCTAGTAGTCTTCAAGTCAAGTTTCTTAACAATATCACTTGACACAACATTAGCTTCACTACCACTATCAACAATCAAGTCACACACATCTTCATTAACCTTACATTTGGTTAAGAAGACATTTTCTCTTTGAATTGGGGTTTTCTCAACCTCCACGTGCATTTGGAGGGCTCTCCTCATTACTAGACTATATTTT
The DNA here is from genome assembly GCF_001683475.1 of Chenopodium quinoa. Taxonomy (NCBI): domain Eukaryota; kingdom Viridiplantae; phylum Streptophyta; class Magnoliopsida; order Caryophyllales; family Amaranthaceae; genus Chenopodium; species Chenopodium quinoa. The sequence goes on from NW_018744785.1 coordinate 25,847, forward strand.
TCGGGAAAACAGTCATCAACTTGCTCCTCCTCCTCATTAGAATCATAAGACTCTAAAGGTACATTTTCACTACCATTTTCATCCTCCTTCTCTTCTTCAAGGACAAAAGGTTGTGCCATCATATTCTTAAGCTCTCGTATGGTTAAAGCTCTTGCATTAGGACAATCTCTCTTGTAGTGTCCTCTTCCGTGACATTTGAAACAAACAATGTCACTTAAGTCTCCGGTTTTGGCTTTTCCTTTTTCTTTTTGTGAAAGATCAAACGAGGTAGGGTTCTTTTTGGTAGTGGAATTTGGAAAGGAAGGGGTTTCTTTTGGTGGGTTAAATAGGCGTTTGAATTTTGGGTCAAAAGGGTTCGAAGGTTTCTTCTTCTTCTTTTGATTGTCAAATTTCACCGAAAGCTTACAAGCTTCATCAAAGGTCAGATTGGGTTGCACTTACTTTCTCATAAATGTCTTTATCCAAACCAGCCATAAACCTCCCTAATTTGAGTTCTTCATTTTCCACTATTTTGCACACAATGGAAAGTTTCTCAAATTCTTTAATGTATTCCTCCACACTACTCCCTCCTTGCTGCAAAGTGCTCCATTTCACATACATGGATTTCTTGTAATTAGAAGGAACAAATCGTTCCCTAAGTTTCTTCCTAAGCTTGGTCCATGTAGAAATACGAGTTTTCCCATTGCTTTCTCGTTTTCTTTGGACTCCTTTCAACCAAGTTTCAGCATACTTGGCTATCTTTACCTTAGCAATCTTGTACTTTTGTTCATCTTCCTCAACGTCTTTGAACTCAAAGTACCTCTCAAGTGATTGCTCCCAATCCAAGTACTTCTCAGGGTCAAGAGTACCATCAAAAAGGTCTACATCCACCTTTAGACTCTTGTCATCATATCTAGGAGGGTTTTGACGCCCATCCCTTTGTTCTTGTGTCAACAAACGAGCCATTAGAGCCATTATATTACCATGTAATTGCTCATTGGTTTCCAAGACTCTTTGTTGGTTTTCCTCCATCATTCTAAGTCTCCTTTGGACAATGGTTTCATTTGGGTTTGCTTGATCCATTTTGGACAGAAATTCCCCCTACCTGACGCGCCAATTGATGTAAAAACTAATAGAAAGTCTTAGTTAATACAAGCTTAATGGATCAAACTTAAGTGGAAAGAAAAAAAGGGTTGGTGTTTTAAGTCAAATTACAGGTAAACGTTTGTAGGTTGTTTTGGAAATGTTTAAGGAACGTTTTTTTGAGGAAAGAAGGGTTAGTTTGTAAGGATTACTCACTTAAACAAACAAGATATGTAGGCAAGGATTACTCACTTAAAACCCACTAGTTGTTTAATTTGCATGGAAGGAAAACTCACTTAACCACTCAAATTCGTCAAGTTAAACTTGGCAACAAAACGATTTATCTTAGCAACAAGAATAAATAGTTTTTAAGAGAAAACTTTCTTAATTCATATATCATAATCTGCCATACACTTACATTTCATAAGCTTAAATAAAGAAAACAAACCAGTACTAAACTACACGCATTAAACAAGCTTAATGTGTGTTTATTGTAACTAAACATGAAAGCTAAAACCTAGCCTAGAATCACGCCTAAGCTAAACAGATTTTCTTAACTGATTTTAGGCTTTAATCACCCTGAATTAACCTCTTAAAAACTACTGAAAAGAAGCTTAAAAAAAGACATAAAGAACCATAAAAAACGTGGAGTAACCTCCCCTTGATTCATGCCTTTCTTCATGCTAAATGTTTATGACTTGCAATGAAGTTTCTCCTTGCTTCAAGGACGCCTTTTCCTATGCCTAAGGCTGTTCAAAACGTGCCTAGGATGCCCATTAACATTCATAACCAGAATGTAAACAAGTAAACCCTTGGTTAGCAAGAAACGGTCCATGCACACAAAAAGTATCTAACACTTGATCTTCAAATGACTTAGCAAGAATGATTTCTTTGTGAATTGGACTTGTAGGATGATCATGCTTGATTGGACAAATGGACTCGTCATGATTTGCATCAGAATGTATTTGACTTTCATTAGTTTCAATTAGCTTTGAAGAATGCATTTGACTTTCATTTGGTTCAAAAAACTTTGTTTGAATGTGTTTGACTTTCATTTGATTCAATTAGCTTTGAAAAATATATTTAAATTTCAATTGATTCAAAAAGCTTTGTCTGAATGTGTTTGACTTTCATTCGATCCAATTAGCTTTTAAGAATGCATTTGACTTTCATTTGATTCGAAAAGTTTCGTTTGAATGTGTTTGACTTTCATTTGATTCAATTACCTTTGAAGTATGCATTTGACTTTCATTTGATTCAAAAAGCTTTGTTTGAATGTGTTTAACTTTCATTTGGATCAATTAGCTTTGAATAATGCATTTGAGTTTCATTTGATTCATTAAGCTTTGTTTGAATGTGTTTGACTTTCATTCTATTCAATGAGCTTTGAAGAATGCATTTGACTTTCATTTGATTCAAAAAGCTTTGTTTGAATGTGTTTCACTTTCATTTGGATCAATTAGCTTTGAACAATGCATTTGACTTTTATTTGATTCAATAAGCTTTGTTTGAATGTGTTTGACTTTCATTCGATTTAATTAGCTTTTAAGAATGCATTTGACTTTCATTTGATTCAAGAAGGTTTGTTTGAATGTGTTTGACTTTCATTATTTTCAATTAGCTTTGAAGAATTCATTTGACTTTTATTTGGTTCAAAAAACTTTGTTTGAATTTGTATGACTTTCATTTTATTCAATTAGCTTTAAAGAATGCATTTTAATTTCATTTGATTCAAAAAGCTTTGTTTGAATATATTTGACTTTCATTATATTCAATTAGCTTTGAATAATGCATTTGACTTTCATTTGATTTAAAAAGCATTGTTTGAATGTATTTGACTTTCATTTGGATCAATTACCTTTGAAGTATGCATTTGACTTTCATTTGATTCAATAGGCTTTGTGTTAATGTTTTTGACTTTCATTTCGATCAATTAGCTTTGAAGAATGCATTTAACCTTCATTTGATTCAAAAATCTTTGTTTAAATGTGTTGGACTTTAATTCTATTTAATTAGCTTTGAAGAATGCATTTGACTTTCATTTGATTCATTAAGTTTTGTTGAATGTGTTTGACTTTCATTCTATTCAATTAGCTTTGAAGAATGCATTTGACTTTCATTTGATTTAAAAAGCTTTGTTTGAATGTGTTTGACTTTCATTTGGATCAACTAGCTTTGAAGAATGCATTTGACTTTCATTTGATTCAAAAAGCTTTATTTGAATGTGTTGGACTTTAATTCTATTCAATTAGGTTTGAAGAATGCAATTGACTTTTATTTGATTTATTAAGCTTTGTTTGAATGTGTTTGACTTTCATTCGATTCAATTAGCTTTTAAGACTGCATTTGACTTTCATTTGATTCAAAAAGGTTTGTATGAATGTATTTGACTTTCATTAGTTTCAATTAGCTTTGAAGAATGCATTTGACTTTCATTTGGTTCAAAAAGCTTTGTTTGAATGTGTTTGACTTTCATTTGATTCAATTAGCTTTGAAAAATGCATTTAAATTTCAATTGATTCAAAAAGCTTTGTTTGAATGTGTTTGACTTTCATTCGATTTAATTAGCTTTTAAGAATGCATTTGACTTTCATTTGATTCGAAAAGTTTCGTTTGAATGTGTTTGACTTTCATTTGATTCAATTACCTTTGAAGTATGCATTTGACTTTCATTTGATTCAAAAAGCTTTGTTTGAATGTGTTTGACTTTCTTTTGGATCAATTAGCTTTGAAGAATGCATTTGACTTTCATTTGATTCATTAAGCTTTGTTTGAATGTGTTTGACTTTCATTCTATTCAATTAGCTTTGAAGAATGCATTTGACTTTCATTTGATTCAAAAGCTTTGTTTGAATGTGTTTGACTTTCATTTGGATCAATTAGCTTTGAAGAATGCATTTGACTTTTATTTGATTCAATAAGCTTTGTTTGAATGTATTTGACTTTCATTCGATTTAATTAGCTTTTAAGAATGCATTTGACTTTCATTTGATTCAAGAAGGTTTGTTTGAATGTGTTTGACTTTCATTATTTTCAATTAGCTTTGAAGAATGCATTTGACTTTCATTTGGTTCAAAAAACTTTGTTTGAATTTGTATGACTTTCATTTTATTCAATTAGCTTTAAAGAATGCATTTTAATTTCATTTGATTCAAAAAGCTTTGTTTGAATGTGTTTGACTTTCATTATATTCAATTAGCTTTGAATAATGCATTTGACATTAATTTGATTTAAAAAGCACTGTTTGAATGTATTTGACTTTCATTTGGATCAATTACCTTTGAAGTATGCATTTGACTTTCATTTGATTCAAAAAGCTTTGTGTTAATGTTTTTGACTTTCATTTGGATCAATTAGCTTTGAAGAATGCATTTGACATTCATTTGATTCAAAAAGCTTTGTTTGAATGTGTTGGACTTTAATTCTATTCAATTAGCTTTGAAGAATGCATTTGACTTTCATTTGATTCATCAAGCTTTGTTGAATGTGTTTGACTTTCATTCTATTCAATTAGCTTTGAAGAATGCATCTGACTTTCATATGATTCAAAAAGCTTTGTTTGAATGTGTTTGACTTTCATTTGGATCAACTAGCTTTGTAGAATGCATTTGACTTTCATTTGATTCAAAAAGCTTTGTTTGAATGTGTTGGACTTTAATTCTATTCAATTAGCTTTAAAGAATGCAATTGACTTTCATTTGATTCATTAAGGTTTGTTGGAATGTATTTGACTTTCATTCGATTCAATTAGCTTTTAAGACTGCATTTGACTTTCATTTGATTCAAAAAGGTTTGTATGAATGTAATTGACTTTAATTAGTTTCAATTAGCTTTGAAGAATGCATTTGACTTTCATTTGGTTCAAAAAGCTTTGTATGAATGTGTTTGACTTTCATTTGATTCAATTAGCTTTGAAAAATGCATTTAAATTTCAATTGATTCAAAAAGCTTTGTTTGAATGTGTTTGACTTTCATTATATTTAATTAGCTTTTAAGAATACATTTGACTTTCATTTGATTTAAAAAGCTTTGTTTGAATGTATTTGACTTTCATTTGGATCAATTAGCTTTGAAGAATGCATTGACTTTCATTTGATTCAAAAAGCTTTGTTTGAATGTGTTTGACTTTAATTCTATTCATATAGATTTGAAGAATGATTTTGAATTTCATTTGATTCATTAAGCTTTGTTTTGAATGTGTTTGACTTTCATTCGATTCAATTAGCTTTTAAGAATGCATTTGACTTTCATTTGATTCAAAAAGCTTTGTTTGAATGTTTTTGACTTTCGTTCTATTCAATTAGCTTTCAAGAATACATTAGACTTTAATTTGGTTCAAAAATGTTTGTTTGAATGTGTTTGACTTTCATTTGTTTCAATTAGCTTTGAAGAATTCATTTGAATTTCATTTGATTCAAAAAGCTTTGTTTGTATGTGTATGACTTTCATTCGATTTAATTAGCTTTAAAGAATGCATTTGACTTTCATTTGATTCAAAAAGCTTTGTGTGAATGTTTTTGACTTTCATTTGGATCAATTAGCTATGAAGAATGCATTTGACTTTCATTTGATTCAAAAAGCTTTGTTTGAATATGTTGGACTTTAATTCTATTCAATTAGCTTTGAAGAATGCATTTGACTTTCATTTGATTCATTAATGAATGTGTTTGAATTTCATTCTATTCAATTAGCTTTGAAGAACGCATTTGACTTTCATTTGGTTCAAAAAGGTTTGTTTGAATGTGTTTGACTTTCATTTGATTCAATTAGCTTCGAAGAACGCATTTAAATTTCAATTGATTCAAAAGGCTTTCTTTGAATGTTTTTTACTTTCATTTGTTTCAATTAGCTTTGAAGAATTCATTTGAATTTCATTTGATTCAAAAAGCTTTGTTTGAATGTGTTTGACTTTCATTCGATTCAATTAGCTTTTAAGAATGCATTTAAATTTTATTTGATTCAAAAAGCTTTGTTTGAATGTGTTTGACTTTCATTCGATTCAATTAGCTTTTAAGAATGCATTTGACTTTCATTTGATTCGAAAAGTTTCGTTTGAATGTGTTTGACTTTCATTTGATTCAATTACCTTTGAAGAATGCATTTGACTTTCATTTGATTCAAAAAGTTTTGTTTGAATGTGTTTGACTTTCATTTGGATCAATTAGCTTTGAAGAATGCATTTGACTTTCATTTGATTCAAAAAGCTTTGTTTGAATGTGTTTGACTTTCGTTTGGATCAATTAGCTTTGAAGAATGCATTTGACTTTTATTTGATTCATTAAGCTTTGTTTGAATGTGTTTGACTTTCATTCGATTTAATTAGCTTTTAAGAATGCATTTGACTTTCATTTGATTCAAGAAGGTTTGTTTGAATGTTTTTGACTTTCATTATTTTCAATTAGCTTTGAAGAATGCATTTGACTTTCATTTGGTTCAAAAAACTTTGTTTGAATTTGTATGACTTTCATTTTATTCAATTAGCTTTAAAGAATGCATTTTTATTTCATTTGATTAAAAAAGCTTTGTTTGAATGTGTTTGACTTTCATTATATTCAATTAGCTTTGAATAATGCATTTGACTTTCATTTGATTTAAAAAGCATTGTTTGAATGTATTTGACTTTCATTTGGATCAATTACCTTTGAAGTATGCATTTGACTTTCATTTGATTCAAAAAGCTTTGTTTGAATGTGTTTGACTTTCATTTGTTTCAATTAGCTTTGAAGAATGCATTTGACTTTCATTTGATTAGAAAAGTTTTGTTTGAATGTGATTGACTTTCATTTGATTCAATTAGGTTTGAAGAATGCATTTTACTTTCATTTGACTCAAAAAGCTTTGTTTGAATGTGTTTTATTTTCATTCGATCTAATTAGCTTTTAAGAATGCATTTGACTTTCTTTATTTCAAAAAGGTTTGTTTGAATGTGTTTGACTTTCATTAGTTTCAATTAGCTTTGAAGAATGCATTTGACTTTCATTTGATTCAAAATGCTTTGTTTGAATGTGTTAGACTTTTATTTGATTCAATTAGCTTTGAAAAATGCATTTAAATTTCATTTGATTCAAAAAGCTTTGTTTGAATGTGTTTGACTTTCATTCGATTCAATTAGCTTTTAAGAATGCATTTGACTTTCATTTGATTCAAAAAGTTTCGTTTGAATGTGTTGGACTTTCATTTGATTCAATTACCTTTAAAGAATGCATTTGACTTTCATTTGATTCAAAAGCTATATTTAAATGTGTTTGACTTTCATTCTATTCAATTAGCTTTGAAGAATGCATTTGACTTTCATTTGATTCAAAAAGCTTTGTTTGAATGTGTTTTACTTTCATTTGTATCAATTAGCTTTGAAGAATGCATTTGACTTTTATTTGATTCATTAAGCTTTGTTTGAATGTGTTTGGCTTTCATTCGATTTAATTAGCTTTTAAGAATGCATTTGACTTTCATTTGATTCGAAAAGTTTCGTTTGAATGTGTTTGACTTTCATTTGATTCAATTACCTTTGAAGAATGCATTTGACTTTCATTTGATTCAAAAAGTTTTGTTTGAATGTGTTTGACTTTCATTTGGATCAATTAGCTTTGAAGAATGCATTTGACTTTCATTTGATTCAAAAAGCTTTGTTTGAATGTGTTTGACTTTCGTTTGGATCAATTAGCTTTGAAGAATGCATTTGACTTTTATTTGATTCATTAAGCTTTGTTTGAATGTGTTTGACTTTCATTCGATTTAATTAGCTTTTAAGAATGCATTTGACTTTCATTTGATTCAAGAAGGTTTGTTTGAATGTTTTTGACTTTCATTATTTTCAATTAGCTTTGAAGAATGCATTTGACTTTCATTTGGTTCAAAAAACTTTGTTTGAATTTGTATGACTTTCATTTTATTCAATTAGCTTTAAAGAATGCATTTTTATTTCATTTGGTTAAAAAAGCTTTGTTTGAATGTGTTTGACTTACATTATATTCAATTAGCTTTGAATAATGCATTTGACTTTCATTTGATTTAAAAAGCATTTTTGAATGTATTTGACTTTCATTTGGATCAATTAGCTTTGAAGAATGCATTTAACTTTCATTTGATTCAAAAAGCTTTGTTTGAAAATGTTGGACTTTAATTCTATTCAATTAGCTTTGAAGAATGCATTTGACTTTCATTTGATTCATTAATGAATGTGTTTGAATTTCATTCTATTCAATTAGCTTTGAAGAATGCATTTGACTTTCATTTGGTTCAAAAAGGTTTGTTTGAATGTGTTTGACTTTCATTTGATTCAATTAGCTTCGAAGAACGCATTTAAATTTCAATTGATTCAAAAGGCTTTCTTTGAATGTTTTTTACTTTCATTTGTTTCAATTAGCTTTGAAGAATTCATTTGAATTTCATTTGATTCAAAAAGCTTTGTTTGAATGTGTTTGACTTTCATTCGATTCAATTTGCTTTTAAGAATGCATTTGACTTTCATTTGATTCAAAAAGGTTTGTTTGAATGTGTTTGACTTGCATTTGATTCAATTAGCTTTGAAGAACGCATTTGAATTTCATTTTATTCAAAAAGCTTTGTATGAATGTGTTTGACTTTCATTAGTTTCAATTAGCTTTGAAGAATGCATTTAACTTTCATTTGGTTCAAAAATCTTTGTTTGAATGTGTTAGACTTTTATTCGATTCAATTAGCTTTGAAAAATGCATTTAAATTTCATTTGATTCAAAAAGCTTTGTTTGAATGTGTTTGACTTTCATTCGATTCAATTAGCTTTGAAGAATGTATTTGACTTTCATTTGATTCAAAAAGCTTTGTTTGAATGTGTTTGACTTTCATTTGGATCAATTAGCTTTGAAGAATGCATTTGACTTTTATTTGATTCAATAAGCTTTGTTTGAATGTGTTTGACTTTCATTCGATTTAATTAGCTTTTAAGAATGCATTTGACTTTCATTTGATTCAAGAAGGTTTGTTTGAATGTGTTTCACTTTCATTATTTTCAATTAGCTTTGAAGAATGCATTTGACTTTCATTTGGTTCAAAAAACTTTGTTTGAATTTGTATGATTTTCATTTTATTCAATTAGCTTTAAAGAATGCATTTTAATTTCATTTGATTCAAAAAGCTTTGTTTGAATGTGTTTGACTTTCATTATATTCAATTAGCTTTGAATAATGCATTTGACATTAATTTGATTTAAAAAGCATTGTTTGAATGTATTTGACTTTCATTTGGATCAATTACCTTTGAAGTATGCATTTGACTTTCATTTGATTCAAAAAGCTTTGTGTTAATGTTTTTGACTTTCATTTGGATCAATTAGCTTTGAAGAATGCATTTGACTTTCATTTGATTCAAAAAGCTTTGTTTGAATGTGTTGGACTTTAATTCTATTCAATTAGCTTTGAAGTATGCATTTGACTTTCATTTGATTCATTAAGCTTTGTTGAATGTGTTTGACTTTCATTCTATTCAATTAGCTTTGAAGAATGCATCTGACTTTCATATGATTCAAAAAGCTTTGTTTGAATGTGTTTGACTTTCATTTGGATCAACTAGCTTTGAAGAATGCATTTGACTTTCATTTGATTCAAAAAGCTTTGTTTGAATGTGTTGGACTTTAATTCTATTCAATTAGCTTTGAAGAATGCAATTGACTTTCATTTGATTCATTAAGGTTTGTTGGAATGTATTTGACTTTCATTCGATTCAATTAGCTTTTAAGACTGCATTTGACTTTCATTTGATTCAAAAAGGTTTGTATGAATGTATTTGACTTTCATTAGTTTCAATTAGCTTTGAAGAATGCATTTGACTTTCATTTGGTTCAAAAAGCTTTGTTTGAATGTGTTTGACTTTCATTTGATTCAATTAGCTTTAAAATATGCATTTAAATTTCAATTGATTCAAAAAGCTTTGTTTGAATGTGTTTGACTTTCATTATATTTAATTAGCTTTTAAGAATACATTTGACTTTCATTTGATTCAAAAAGTTTTGTTTGAATGTGTTTGACTTTCATTTGGATCAATTAGCTTTGAAGAATGCATTTGACTTTCATTTGGTTCAAAAAACTTTGTTTAAATTTCTATGACTTTCATTTTATTCAATTAGCTTTAAAGAATGCATTTTTATTTCATTTGATTAAAAAAGCTTTGTTTGAATGTGTTTGACTTTCATTATATTCAATTAGCTTTGAATAATGCATTTGACTTTCATTTGATTCAAAAAGTTTTGTTTGAATGTGTTTGACTTTCATTTGGATCAATTAGCTTTGAAGAATGCATTTGACTTTCATTTGATTCAAAAAGCTTTGTTTGAATGTGTTTGACTTTCGTTTGGATCAATTAGCTTTGAAGAATGCATTTGACTTTTATTTGATTCATTAAGCTTTGTTTGAATGTGTTTGACTTTCATTCGATTTAATTAGCTTTTAAGAATGCATTTGACTTTCATTTGATTCAAGAAGGTTTGTTTGAATGTTTTTGACTTTCATTATATTCAATTAGCTTTGAATAATGCATTTGACTTTCATTTGATTTAAAAAGCATTGTTTGAATGTATTTGACTTTCATTTGGATCAATTACCTTTGAAGTATGCATTTGACTTTCATTTGATTCAAAAAGCTTTGTTTGAATGTGTTTGACTTTCATTTGTTTCAATTAGCTTTGAAGAATGCATTTGACTTTCATTTAATTAGAAAAGTTTTGTTTGAATGTGATTGACTTTCATTTGATTCAATTAGGTTTGAAGAATGCATTTTACTTTCATTTGACTCAAAAAGCTTTGTTTGAATGTGTTTGATTTTCATTCGATCTAATTAGCTTTTAAGAATGCATTTGACTTTCTTTGTTTCAAAAAGGTTTGTTTGAATGTGTTTGACTTTCATTAGTTTCAATTAGCTTTGAAGAATGCATTTGACTTTCATTTGATTCAAAATGCTTTGTTTGAATGTGTTAGACTTTTATTTGATTCAATTAGCTTTGAAAAATGCATTTAAATTTCATTTGATTCAAAAAGCTTTGTTTGAATGTGTTTGAATTTCATTCAATTCAATTAGCTTTTAAGAATGCATTTGACTTTCATTTGATTCAAAAAGTTTCGTTTGAATGTGTTGGACTTTCATTTGATTCAATTACCTTTAAAGAATGCATTTGACTTTCATTTGATTCAAAAGCTATATTTAAATGTGTTTGACTTTCATTCTATTCAATTAGCTTTGAAGAATGCATTTGACTTTCATTTGATTCAAAAAGCTTTGTTTTAATGTGTTTTACTTTCATTTGTATCAATTAGCTTTGAAGAATGCATTTGACTTTTATTTGATTCATTAAGCTTTGTTTGAATGTGTTTGGCTTTCATTCGATTTAATTAGCTTTTAAGAATGCATTTGACTTTCATTTGATTCGAAAAGTTTCGTTTGAATGTGTTTGACTTTCATTTGATTCAATTACCTTTGAAGAATGCATTTGACTTTCATTTGATTCAAAAAGTTTTGTTTGAATGTGTTTGACTTTCATTTGGATCAATTAGCTTTGAAGAATGCATTTGACTTTCATTTGATTCAAAAAGCTTTGTTTGAATGTGTTTGACTTTCGTTTGGATCAATTAGCTTTGAAGAATGCATTTGACTTTTATTTGATTCATTAAGCTTTGTTTGAATGTGTTTGACTTTCATTCGATTTAATTAGCTTTTAAGAATGCATTTGACTTTCATTTGATTCAAGAAGGTTTGTTTGAATGTTTTTGACTTTCATTATTTTCAATTAGCTTTGAAGAATGCATTTGACTTTCATTTGGTTCAAAAAACTTTGTTTGAATTTGTATGACTTTCATTTTATTCAATTAGCTTTAAAGAATGCATTTTTATTTCATTTGGTTAAAAAAGCTTTGTTTGAATGTGTTTGACTTTCATTATATTCAATTAGCTTTGAATAATGCATTTGACTTTCATTTGATTTAAAAAGCATTTTTGAATGTATTTGACTTTCATTTGGATCAATTAGCTTTGAAGAATGCATTTAACTTTCATTTGATTCAAAAAGCTTTGTTTGAAAATGTTGGACTTTAATTCTATTCAATTAGCTTTGAAGAATGCATTTGACTTTCATTTGATTCATTAATGAATGTGTTTGAATTTCATTCTATTCAATTAGCTTTGAAGAATGCATTTGACTTTCATTTGGTTCAAAAAGGTTTGTTTGAATGTGTTTGACTTTCATTTGATTCAATTAGCTTCGAAGAACGCATTTAAATTTCAATTGATTCAAAAGGCTTTCTTTGAATGTTTTTTACTTTCATTTGTTTCAATTAGCTTTGAAGAATTCATTTGAATTTCATTTGATTCAAAAAGCTTTGTTTGAATGTGTTTGACTTTCATTCGATTCAATTTGCTTTTAAGAATGCATTTGACTTTCATTTGATTCAAAAAGGTTTGTTTGAATGTGTTTGACTTGCATTTGATTCAATTAGCTTTGAAGAACGCATTTGAATTTCATTTTATTCAAAAAGCTTTGTATGAATGTGTTTGACTTTCATTAGTTTCAATTAGCTTTGAAGAATGCATTTAACTTTCATTTGGTTCAAAAATCTTTGTTTGAATGTGTTAGACTTTTATTCGATTCAATTAGCTTTGAAAAATGCATTTAAATTTCATTTGATTCAAAAAGCTTTGTTTGAATGTGTTTGACTTTCATTCGATTCAATTAGCTTTGAAGAATGTATTTGACTTTCATTTGATTCAAAAAGCTTTGTTTGAATGTGTTTGACTTTCATTTGGATCAATTAGCTTTGAAGAATGCATTTGACTTTTATTTGATTCAATAAGCTTTGTTTGAATGTGTTTGACTTTCATTCGATTTAATTAGCTTTTAAGAATGCATTTGACTTTCATTTGATTCAAGAAGGTTTGTTTGAATGTGTTTCACTTTCATTATTTTCAATTTGCTTTGAAGAATGCATTTGACTTTCATTTGGTTCAAAAAACTTTGTTTGAATTTGTATGATTTTCATTTTATTCAATTAGCTTTAAAGAATGCATTTTAATTTCATTTGATTCAAAAAGCATTGTTTGAATGTATTTGACTTTCATTTGGATCAATTACCTTTGAAGTATGCATTTGACTTTCATTTGATTCAAAAAGCTTTGTGTTAATGTTTTTGACTTTCATTTGGATCAATTAGCTTTGAAGAATGCATTTGACTTTCATTTGATTCAAAAAGCTTTGTTTGAATGTGTTGGACTTTAATTCTATTCAATTAGCTTTGAAGTATGCATTTGACTTTCATTTGATTCATTAAGCTTTGTTGAATGTGTTTGACTTTCATTCTATTCAATTAGCTTTGAAGAATGCATCTGACTTTCATATGATTCAAAAAGCTTTGTTTGAATGTGTTTGACTTTTATTTGGATCAACTAGCTTTGAAGAATGCATTTGACTTTCATTTGATTCAAAAAGCTTTGTTTGAATGTGTTGGACTTTAATTCTATTCAATTAGCTTTGAAGAATGCAATTGACTTTCATTTGATTCATTAAGGTTTGTTGGAATGTATTTGACTTTCATTCGATTCAATTAGCTTTTAAGACTGCATTTGACTTTCCTTTGATTCAAAAAGGTTTGTATGAATGTATTTGACTTTCATTAGTTTCAATTAGCTTTGAAGAATGCATTTGACTTTCATTTGGTTCAAAAAGCTTTGTTTGAATGTGTTTGACTTTCATTAGATTCAATTAGCTTTAAAATATGCATTTAAATTTCAATTGATTCAAAAAGCTTTGTTTGAATGTGTTTGACTTTCATTATATTTAATTAGCTTTTAAGAATACATTTGACTTTCATTTGATTCAAAAAGTTTTGTTTGAATGTGTTTGACTTTCATTTGGATCAATTAGCTTTGAAGAATGCATTTGACTTTCATTTGGTTCAAAAAACTTTGTTTAAATTTGTATGACTTTCATTTTATTCAATTAGCTTTAAAGAATGCATTTTTATTTCATTTGATTAAAAAAGCTTTGTTTGAATGTGTTTGACTTTCATTATATTCAATTAGCTTTGAATAATGCATTTGACTTTCATTTGATTCAAAAAGTTTTGTTTGAATGTGTTTGACTTTCATTTGGATCAATTAGCTTTGAAGAATGCATTTGACTTTCATTTGATTCAAAAAGCTTTGTTTGAATGTGTTTGACTTTCGTTTGGATCAATTAGCTTTGAAGAATGCATTTGACTTTTATTTGATTCATTAAGCTTTGTTTGAATGTGTTTGACTTTCATTCGATTCAATTAGCTTTTAAGAATGCATTTGACTTTCATTTGATTCGAAAAGTTTCGTTTGAATGTGTTTGACTTTCATTTGATTCAATTACCTTTGTAGAATGCATTTGACTTTCATTTGATTCAAAAAGTTTTATTTAAATGTGTTTGACTTTCATTTGGATCAATTAGCTTTGAAGAATGCATTTAACTTTCATTTGATTCAAAAAGCTTTGTTTGAATTTGTTTGACTTTAATTTGGATCAATTAGCTTTGAAGAATGCATTTGACTTTTATTTGATTCATTAAGCTTTGTTTGAATGTGTTTGACTTTCGTTCGATTTAATTAGCTTTTAAGAATGCATTTAACTTTCATTTGATTCAAGAAGGTTTGTTTGAATGTTTTTTACTTTCATTATTTTCAATTAGCTTTGAAGAATGCATTTGACTTTCATTTGGTTCAAAAAACTTTGTTTGAATTTGTATAACTTTCATTTTATTCAATTAGCTTTAAAGAATGCATTTAAATTTCATTTGATTCAAAAAGCTTTGTTTGAATGTGTTTGACTTTCATTATATTCAATTAGCTTTGAATAATGCATTTGACTTTCATTTTGTTTAAAAAACTTTGTTTGAATGTGTTTGACTTTCATTTTATTCAATTAGCTTTAAAGAATGCATTTTAATTTCATTTGATTCAAAAAGCTTTGTTTGAATGTGTTTGACTTTCATTATATTCAATAAGCTTTGAAGAATGCATTTGACTTTCATTTGATTTAAAAAGCTTTGTTTGAATGTATTTGACTTTCATTTGGATCAATTAGCTTTGAAGAATGCATTGACTTTCATTTGATTCAAAAAGCTTTGTTTGAATGTGTTTGACTTTAATTCTATTCATATAGCTTTGAAGAATGATTTTGACTTTCATTTGATTCATTAAGCTTTGTTTTGAATGTGTTTGACTTTCATTCGATTCAATTAGCTTTTAAGAATGCATTTGACTTTCATTTGATTCAAAAAGCTTTGTTTGAATGTGTTAGACTTTTATTTGATTCAATTAGCTTTGAAAAATGCATTTAAATTTCATTTGATTCAAAAAGCTTTGTTTGAATGTGTTTGACTTTCATTCGATTCAATTAGCTTTTAAGAATGCATTTGACTTTCATTTGATTCGAAAAGTTTCGTTTGAATGTGTTGGACTTTCATTTGATTCAATTACCTTTGAAGAATGCATTTGACTTTCATTTGATTCAAAAGCTATATTTAAATGTGTTTGACTTTCATTCTATTCAATTAGCTTTGAAGAATGCATTTGACTTTCATTTGATTCAAAAAGCTTTGTTTGAATGTGTTTTACTTTCATTTGTATCAATTAGCTTTGAAGAATGCATTTGACTTTTATTTGATTCATTAAGCTTTGTTTGAATGTGTTTGGCTTTCATTCGATTTAATTAGCTTTTAAGAATGCATTTGACTTTCATTTGATTCGAAAAGTTTCGTTTGAATGTGTTTGACTTTCATTTGATTCAATTACCTTTGAAGAATGCATTTGACTTTCATTTGATTCAAAAAGTTTTGTTTGAATGTGTTTGACTTTCATTTGGATCAATTAGCTTTGAAGAATGCATTTGACTTTCATTTGATTCAAAAAGCTTTGTTTCAATGTGTTTGACTTTCGTTTGGATCAATTAGCTTTGAAGAATGCATTTGACTTTTATTTGATTCATTAAGCTTTGTTTGAATGTGTTTGACTTTCATTCGATTTAATTAGCTTTTAAGAATGCATTTGACTTTCATTTGATTCAAGAAGGTTTGTTTGAATGTTTTTGACTTTCATTATTTTCAATTAGCTTTGAAGAATGCATTTGACTTTCATTTGGTTCAAAAAACTTTGTTTGAATTTGTATGACTTTCATTTTATTCAATTAGCTTTAAAGAATGCATTTTTATTTCATTTGGTTAAAAAAGCTTTGTTTGAATGTGTTTGACTTTCATTATATTCAATTAGCTTTGAATAATGCATTTGACTTTCATTTGATTTAAAAAGCATTGTTTGAATGTATTTGACTTTCATTTGGATCAATTAGCTTTGAAGAATGCATTTAACTTTCATTTGATTCAAAAAGCTTTGTTTGAAAATGTTGGACTTTAATTCTATTCAATTAGCTTTGAAGAATGCATTTGACTTTCATTTGATTCATTAATGAATGTGTTTGAATTTCATTCTATTCAATTAGCTTTGAAGAATGCATTTGACTTTCATTTGGTTCAAAAAGGTTTGTTTGAATGTGTTTGACTTTCATTTGATTCAATTAGCTTCGAAGAACGCATTTAAATTTCAATTGATTCAAAAGGCTTTCTTTGAATGTTTTTTACTTTCATTTGTTTCAATTAGCTTTGAAGAATTCATTTGAATTTCATTTGATTCAAAAAGCTTTGTTTGAATGTGTTTGACTTCCATTCGATTCAATTTGCTTTTAAGAATGCATTTGACTTTCATTTGATTCAAAAAGTTTGTTTGAATGTGTTTGACTTTCATTTGATTCAATTAGCTTTGAAGAACGCATTTGAATTTCATTTTATTCAAAAAGCTTTGTATGAATGTGTTTGACTTTCATTAGTTTCAATTAGGTTTGAAGAATGCATTTAACTTTCATTTGGTTCAAAAATCTTTGTTTGAATGTGTTAGACTTTTATTCGATTCAATTAGCTTTGAAAAATGCATTTAAATTTCATTTGATTCAAAAAGCTTTGTTTTAATGTGTTTGACTTTCATTCGATTTAATTAGCTTTTAAGAATGCATTTGACTTTCATTTGATACGAAAAGTTTCGTTTGAATGTGTTTCACTTTCATTTGATTCAATTACCTTTAAAGAATGCATTTTAATTTCATTTGATTCAAAAAGCTTTGTTTGAATGTGTTTGACTTTCATTATATTCAATTAGCTTTGAAGAATGCAAT
Organism: Chenopodium quinoa; assembly: GCF_001683475.1. Lineage (NCBI taxonomy): Eukaryota > Viridiplantae > Streptophyta > Magnoliopsida > Caryophyllales > Amaranthaceae > Chenopodium > Chenopodium quinoa. The sequence continues at coordinate 43,116 of NW_018744785.1, forward strand.
TGACATTAATTTGATTTAAAAAGCATTGTTTGCATGTATTTGACTTTCATTTTGATCAATTACCTTTGAAGTATGCATTTGACTTTCATTTGATTCAAAAAGCTTTGTGTTAATGTTTTTGACTTTCATTTGGATCAATTAGCTTTGAAGAATGCATTTGACTTTCATTTGATTCAAAAAGCTTTGTTTGAATGTGTTGGACTTTAATTCTATTCAATTAGCTTTGAAGAATGCATTTGACTTTCATTTGATTCATTAAGCTTTGTTGAATGTGTTTGACTTTCATTCTATTCAATTAGCTTTGAAGAATGCATCTGACTTTCATATGATTCAAAAAGCTTTGTTTGAATGCATTTGACTTTCATTTGATTCAAAAAGCTTTGTTTGAATGTGTTGGACTTTAATTCTATTCAATTAGCTTTGAAGAATGCAATTGACTTTCATTTGATTCATTAAGGTTTGTTGGAATGTATTTGACTTTCATTCGATTCAATTAGCTTTTAAGACTGCATTTGACTTTCATTTGATTCAAAAAGGTTTGTATGAATGTATTTGACTTTCATTAGTTTCAATTAGCTTTGAAGAATGCATTTGACTTTCATTTGGTTCAAAAAGCTTTGTTTGAATGTGTTTGACTTTCATTTGATTCAATTAGCTTTGAAAAATGCATTTAAATTTCAATTGATTCAAAAAGCTTTGTTTGAATGTGTTTGACTTTCATTATATTTAATTAGCTTTTAAGAATACATTTGACTTTCATTTGATTTAAAAAGCTTTGTTTGAATGTATTTGACTTTCATTTGGATCAATTAGCTTTGAAGAATGCATTGACTTTCATTTGATTCAAAAAGCTTTGTTTGAATGTGTTTGACTTTAATTCTATTCATATAGATTTGAAGAATGATTTTGACTTTCATTTGATTCATTAAGCTTTGTTTTGAATGTGTTTGACTTTCATTCGATTCAATTAGCTTTTAAGAATGCATTTGACTTTCATTTGATTCAAAAAGCTTTGTTTGAATATTTTTGACTTTCGTTCTATTCAATTAGCTTTCAAGAATACATTAGACTTTAATTTGGTGCAAAAATGTTTGTTTGAATGTGTTTGACTTTCATTTGTTTCAATTAGCTTTGAAGAATTCATTTGAATTTCATTTGATTCAAAAAGCTTTGTTTGTATGTGTATGACTTTCATTCGATTTAATTAGCTTTAAAGAATGCATTTGACTTTCATTTGATTCAAAAAGCTTTGTGTGAATGTTTTTGACTTTCATTTGGATCAATTAGCTTTGAAGAATGCATTTGACTTTCATTTGATTCAAAAAGCTTTGTTTGAATATGTTGGACTTTAATTCTATTCAATTAGCTTTGAAGAATGCATTTGACTTTCATTTGATTCATTAATGAATGTGTTTGAATTTCATTCTATTCAATTAGCTTTGAAGAATGCATTTGACTTTCATTTGGTTCAAAAAGGTTTGTTTGAATGTGTTTGACTTTCATTTGATTCAATTAGCTTCGAAGAACGCATTTAAATTTCAATTGATTCAAAAGGATTTCTTTGAATGTTTTTTACTTTCATTTGTTTCAATTAGCTTTGAAGAATTCATTTGAATTTCATTTGATTCAAAAAGCTTTGTTTGAATGTGTTTGACTTTCATTCGATTCAATTAGCTCTTAAGAATGCATTTAAATTTCATTTGATTCAAAAAGCTTTGTTTGAATGTGTTTGACTTTCATTCGATTCAATTAGCTTTTAAGAATGCATTTGACTTTCATTTGATTCGAAAAGTTTCGTTTGAATGTGTTTGACTTTCATTTGATTCAATTACCTTTGAAGAATGCATTTGACTTTCATTTGATTCAAAAAGTTTTGTTTGAATGTGGTTGACTTTCATTTGGATCAATTACCTTTGAAGTATGCATTTGACTTTCATTTGATTCAAAAAGCTTTGTTTGAATGTGTTTGACTTTCATTTGTTTCAATTAGCTTTGAAGAATGCATTTGACTTTCATTTGATTAGAAAAGTTTTGTTTGAATGTGATTGACTTTCATTCGATTCAATTAGCTTTTAAGAATGCATTTGACTTTCATTTGATTCGAAAAGTTTCGTTTGAATGTGTTGGACTTTCATTTGATTCAATTACCTTTGAAGAATGCATTTGACTTTCATTTGATTCAAAAGCTATATTTAAATGTGTTTGACTTTCATTCTATTCAGTTAGCTTTGAAGAATGCATTTGACTTTCATTTGATTCAAAAAGCTTTGTTTGAATGTGTTTTACTTTCATTTGTATCAATTAGCTTTGAAGAATGCATTTGACTTTTATTTGATTCATTAAGCTTTGTTTGAATGTGTTTGGCTTTCATTCGATTTAATTAGCTTTTAAGAATGCATTTGACTTTCATTTGATTCGAAAAGTTTCGTTTGAATGTGTTTGACTTTCATTTGATTCAATTACCTTTGAAGAATGCATTTGACTTTCATTTGATTCAAAAAGTTTTGTTTGAATGTGTTTGACTTTCATTTGGATCGATTAGCTTTGAAGAATGCATTTGACTTTCATTTGATTCAAAAAGCTTTGTTTGAATGTGTTTGACTTTCGTTTGGATCAATTAGCTTTGAAGAATGCATTTGACTTTTATTTGATTCATTAAGCTTTGTTTGAATGTGTTTGACTTTCATTCGATTTAATTAGCTTTTAAGAATGCATTTGACTTTCATTTGATTCAAGAAGGTTTGTTTGAATGTTTTTGACTTTCATTATTTTCAATTAGCTTTGAAGAATGCATTTGACTTTCATTTGGTTCAAAAAACTTTGCTTGAATTTGTATGACTTTCATTTTATTCAATTAGCTTTAAAGAATGCATTTTTATTTCATTTGGTTAAAAAAGCTTTGTTTGAATGTGTTTGACTTTCATTATATTCAATTAGCTTTGAATAATGCATTTGACTTTCATTTGATTTAAAAAGCATTGTTTGAATGTATTTGACTTTCATTTGGATCAATTAGCTTTGAAGAATGCATTTAACTTTCATTTGATTCAAAAAGCTTTGTTTGAATATGTTGGACTTTAATTCTATTCAATTAGCTTTGAAGAATGCATTTGACTTTCATTTGATTCATTAATGAATGTGTTTGAATTTCATTCTATTCAATTAGCTTTGAAGAATGCATTTGACTTTCATTTGGTTCAAAAAGGTTTGTTTGAATGTGTTTGACTTTCATTTGATTCAATTAGCTTCGAAGAACGCATTTAAATTTCAATTGATTCAAAAGGCTTTCTTTGAATGTTTTTTACTTTCATTTGTTTCAATTAGCTTTGAAGAATTCATTTGAATTTCATTTGATTCAAAAAGCTTTGTTTGAATGTGTTTGACTTTCATTCGATTCAATTTGCTTTTAAGAATGCATTTGACTTTCATTTGATTCAAAAAGGTTTGTTTGAATGTGTTTGACTTTCATTTGATTCAATTAGCTTTGAAGAACGCATTTGAATTTCATTTTATTCAAAAAGCTTTGTATGAATGTGTTTGACTTTCATTAGTTTCAATTAGCTTTGAAGAATGCATTTAACATTCATTTGGTTCAAAAATCTTTGTTTGAATGTGTTAGACTTTTATTCGATTCAATTAGCATTGAAAAATGCATTTAAATTTCATTTGATTCAAAAAGCTTTATTTGAATGTGTTTGACTTTCATTCGATTTAATTAGCTTTTAAGAATGCATTTGACTTTCATTTGATTCGAAAAGTTTCGTTTGAATGTGTTTCACTTTCATTTGATTCAATTACCTTTGAAAGTATGCGTTTGACTTTCATTTGATTCAAAAAGCTTTATTTGAATGTGTTTGACTTTCATTTGGATCAATTAGCTTTGAAGAATGCATTTGACTTTCATTTGATTCATTAAGCTTTGTTTGAATGTGTTTGACTTTCATTCGATTCAATTAGCTTTAAAGAATGCATTTGACTTTCATTTGATTCAAAAAGCTTTGTTTGAATGTGTTTGACTTTCATTTGGATCAATTAGCTTTGAAGAATGCATTTGACTTTTATTTGATTCAATAAGCTTTGTTTGAATGTGTTTGACTTTCATTCGATTTAATTAGCTTTTAAGAATGCATTTGACTTTCATTTGATTCAAGAAGGTTTGTTTGAATGTTTGACTTTCATTATTTTCAATTAGCTTTGAAGAATGCATTTGACTTTCATTTGGTTCAAAAAACTTTGTTTGAATTTGTATGACTTTCATTTTATTCAATTAGCTTTAAAGAATGCATTTTAATTTCATTTGATTCAAAAAGCTTTGTTTGAATGTGTTTGACTTTCATTATATTCAATTAGCTTTGAATAATGCATTTGACTTTAATTTGATTTAAAAAGCATTGTTTGAATGTATTTGACTTTCATTTGGATCAATTACCTTTGAAGTATGCATTTGACTTTCATTTGATTCAAAAAGCTTTGTTTAATGTTTTGACTTTCATTTGGATCAATTAGCTTTGAAGAATGCATTTGACTTTCATTTTTCAAAAAGCTTTGTTTGAATGTGTTGACTTTAATTCTATTCAATTAGCTTTGAAGAATGCATTTGACTTTCATTTGATTCATTAAGCTTTGTTGAATGTGTTTGACTTTCATTCTATTCAATTAGCTTTGAAGAATGCATTTGACTTTCATTTGATTCAAAAAGCTTTGTTTGAATGTGTTTGACTTTCATTTGGATCAATAGCTTTGAAGAATGCATTTGACTTTCATTTGATTCAAAAAGCTTTGTTTGAATGTGTTGGACTTTAATTTATTCAATTAGCTTTGAAGAATGCAATTGACTTTCATTTGATTCATTAAGGTTTGTTTGAATGTATTTGACTTTCATTTCAATTAGCTTTTAAGACTGCATTTGACTTTCATTTGATTCAAAAAGGTTTGTGAATGTATTTGACTTTCATTAGTTTCAATTAGCTTTGAAGAATGCATTTGACTTTCATTTGGTTCAAAAAGCTTTGTTTGAATGTGTTTGACTTTAATTCTATTCATATAGATTTGAAGAATGATTTTGACTTTCATTTGATTCATTAAGCTTTGTTTTGAATGTGTTTGACTTTCATTCGATTCAATTAGCTTTTAAGAATGCATTTGACTTTCATTTGATTCAAAAGCTTTGTTTGAATGTTTTTGACTTTTGTTCTATTCAATTAGCTTTCAAGAATTTGACTTTAATTTGTTCAAAAATTTGTTTGAATGTGTTTGACTTTCATTTGTTTCAATTAGCTTTGAAGAATCATTTGAATTTCATTTGATTCAAAAGCTTTGTTTGAATGTGTTTGACTTTCATTCGATTTAATTAGCTTTAAAGAATGCATTTGACTTTCATTTGATTCAAAAAGCTTTGTTGAATGTTTTTTGACTTTCATTTGATCAATTAGCTTTGAAGAATGCATTTGACTTTCATTTGATTCAAAAAGCTTTGTTTGAATATGTTGACTTTAATTCTATTCAATTAGCTTTGAAGAATGCATTTGACTTTCATTTGATTCATTTGAATGTGTTTGAATTTCATTCTATTCAATTAGCTTTGAAGAATGCATTTGACTTTCATTTGGTTCAAAAAGGTTTGTTTGAATGTTTGACTTTCATTTGATTCAATTAGCTTGTGATTCAAAATTGAATGTTTTTTACTTTCATTTGTTTCAATTAGCTTTGAAGAATTCATTTGAATTTCATTTGATTCAAAAAGCTTTGTTTGAATGTGTTTGACTTTCATTCGATTCAATTAGCTTTTTAAGAATGCATTTAAATTTCATTTGATTCAAAAAGCTTTGTTTGAATGTGTTTGACTTTCATTCGATTCAATTAGCTTTTTAAGAATGCATTTGACTTTCATTTGATTCGAAAAGTTTCGTTTGAATGTGTTTGACTTTCATTTGATTCAATTACCTTTGAAGAATGCATTTGACTTTCATTTGATTCAAAAAGTTTGTTTGAATGTTTGACTTTCATTTGGATCAATTAGCTTTGAAGAATGCATTTGACTTTCATTTGATTCAAAAAGCTTTGTTTGAATGTGTTTGACTTTCTTTGGATCAATTAGCTTTGAAGAATGCATTTGACTTTTATTTGATTCATTAAGCTTTGTTTGAATGTGTTTGACTTTCATTCGATTAATTAGCTTTTAAGAATGCATTTGACTTTCATTTGATTCAAGAAGGTTTGTTTGAATGTTTGACTTTCATTATTTTCAATTAGCTTTGAAGAATGCATTTGACTTTCATTTGGTTCAAAAAACTTTGTTTGAATTTGTATGACTTTCATTTTATTCAATTAGCTTTAAAGAATGCATTTTTATTTCATTTGATTAAAAAAGCTTTGTTTGAATGTGTTTGACTTTCATTATATTCAATTAGCTTTGAATAATGCATTTGACTTTCATTTGATTTAAAAAGCATTGTTTGAATGTATTTGACTTTCATTTGGATCAATTACCTTTGAAGTATGCATTTGACTTTCATTTGATTCAAAAAGCTTTGTTTGAATGTGTTTGACTTTCATTTGTTTCAATTAGCTTTGAAGAATGCATTTGACTTTCATTTGATTAGAAAAGTTTTGTTTGAATATGATTTGACTTTCATTTGATTAATTAGGTTTGAAGAATGCATTTTACTTTCATTTGACTCAAAAAGCTTTGTTTGAATGTGTTTATTTTCATTCGATCTAATTAGCTTTTAAGAATGCATTTGACTTTCTTTTATTCAAAAAGGTTTGTTTGAATGTGTTTGACTTTCATTAGTTTCAATTAGCTTTGAAGAATGCATTTGACTTTCATTTGGTTTAAAAACTTTGTTTGAATGTGTTTGACTTCATTTGGATCTATTAGCTTTGAAGAATTCATTTGAATTTCATTTGATTCAAAAAGCTTTGTTTGAATGTGTTTGACTTTCATTCGATTCAATTAGCTTTTAAGAATGCATTTGACTTTCATTTGATTTCAAAAAGGTTTGTTTGAATGTGTTTGACTTTCATTTGATTCAATTAGCTTTGAAAAATGCATTTGAATTTCATTTTATTCAAAAAGCTTTGTATGAATGCGTTTGACTTTCATTAGTTTCAATTAGCTTTGAAGAATGCATTTAACTTTCATTTGGTTCAAAAAATCTTTGTTTGAATGTGTTAGACTTTTATTTGATTCAATTAGCTTTGAAAAATGCATTTAAATTTCATTTGATTCAAAAAGCTTTTTTTGAATGTGTTTGACTTTCATTCGATTCAATTAGCTTTTAAGAATGCATTTGACTTTCATTTGATTCGAAAAGTTTCGTTTGAATGTGTTTGACTTTCATTTGATTCAATTACCTTTGAAGAATGCATTTGACTTTCATTTGATTCAAAAAGTTTTATTAAATGTGTTTGACTTTCATTTGGATCAATTAGCTTTGAAGAATGCATTTAACTTTCATTTGATTCAAAAAGCTTTGTTTGAATTTGTTTGACTTTAATTTGGATCAATTAGCTTTGAAGAATGCATTTGACTTTTATTTGATTCATTAAGCTTTTGTTGAATGTGTTTGACTTTCATTCGATTTAATTAGCTTTTAAGAATGCATTTAACTTTCATTTGATTCAAGAAGGTTTGTTTGAATGTTTTTACTTTCATTATTTTCTTAGCTTTGAAGAATGCATTTGACTTTCATTTGGTTCAAAAAACTTTGTTTGAATTTGTATAACTTTCATTTTATTCAATTAGCTTTAAAGAATGCATTTAAATTTCATTTGATTTTGTTTGAATGTGTTTGACTTTCATTATATTCAATTAGCTTTGAATAATGCATTTGACTTTCATTTTGTTAAAAAAACTTTGTTTGAATGTGTTTGACTTTCATTTTATTCAATTAGCTTTAAAGAATGCATTTTAATTTCATTTGATTCAAAAAGCTTTGTTTGAATGTGTTTGACTTTCATTTATTCAATAAGCTTTGAATGCATTTGACTTTCATTTGATTTAAAAAGCTTTGACTTTCATTATATTTAATTAGCTTTTAAGAATACATTTGACTTTCATTTGATTTAAAAAGCTTTGTTTGAATGTATTTGACTTTCATTTGGATCAATTAGCTTTGAAGAATGCATTGACTTTCATTTGATTCAAAAAGCTTTGTTTGAATGTGTTTGACTTTAATTCTATTCATATAGATTTGAAGAATGATTTTGACTTTCATTTGATTCATTAAGCTTTGTTTTGAATGTGTTTGACTTTCATTCGATTTCAATTAGCTTTTAAGAATGCATTTGACTTTCATTTGATTCAAAAAGCTTTGTTTGAATGTTTTGACTTTTGTTCTATTCAATTAGCTTTCAAGAATACATTGACTTTAATTTGGTTCAAAAATGTTTGTTTGAATGTGTTTGACTTTCATTTGTTTCAATTAGCTTTGAAGAATTCATTTGAATTTCATTTGATTCAAAAAGCTTTGTTTGTATGTTTGACTTTCATTCGATTTAATTAGCTTTAAAGAATGCATTTGACTTTCATTTGATTCAAAAAGCTTTTTGTGAATGTTTTTGACTTTCATTTGGATCAATTAGCTTTGAAGAATGCATTTGACTTTCATTTGATTCAAAAAGCTTTGTTTGAATATGTTGGACTTTAATTCTATTCAATTAGCTTTGAAGAATGCATTTGACTTTCATTTGATTCATTAATTGTTTGATTCAATTAGCTTTGAAGAATGCATTTGACTTTCATTTGGTTCAAAAAATTTGTTTGAATGTGTTTGACTTTCATTTGATTCAATTATTGCATTTAATTTCAATTTGATTCAAAAGGCTTTCTTTGAATGTTTTTTACTTTCTTCAATTAGCTTTGAAGAATTCATTTGATTTCATTTGATTCAAAAAGCTTTGTTTGAATGTGTTTGACTTTCATTCGATTCAATTAGCTTTTAAGAATGCATTTAAATTTCATTTGATTCAAAAAGCTTTTGTTTGAATGTGTTTGACTTTCATTCGATTCAATTAGCTTTTAAGAATGCATTTGACTTTCATTTGATTCGAAAAGTTTTTGAATGTGTTTGACTTTCATTTGATTCAATTACCTTTGAAGAATGCATTTGACTTTCATTTTGATTCAAAAAGTTTTGTTGAATGTGTTTGACTTTCATTTGGATCAATTAGCTTTGAAGAATGCATTTGACTTTCATTTGATTCAAAAAGCTTTGTTTGAATGTGTTTGACTTTC
>NW_018744786.1:0-25802 GCF_001683475.1 Chenopodium quinoa
AATGAAAGTCAAACACATTCAAACAAAGCTATTTGAATCAAAGGAGAGTCAAATAAATTCAAACAAAGCTAATTAAATCAAATAAAAGTAAAATACATTCTACAAAGCTAATTGAATCAAATGAAAGTCAAACACATTCAAACAAAGCCTTTTAAATCAAATGAAAGTCAAACACATTCAAAAAAAGCTTTTTAATTTAAATGAAAGTCAAACACATTCAAACAAAGCTATATAAATCAAATGAAAGTGAAATGCATTCTACAAAGTAAATTGATCTAAATGAAATTCAAACACATTCAAACAAAGCTATTTGAATCAAATGACAGTAAAATACCAAAGCTAATTGAATCAAATGAAAGTAAACACATTCAAACAAAGCTAATTGAACCAAATGAAGTCAAAGCTATTTTAATTAAATGAATGTCAAATACATTCAAACAAAGCTATTTGAAGAAAATGAAAGTCAAATACATTCTACAAAGCAAATTGAATCAAATGAAAGTCAAACACAGTCAAACAAAGTTATTTGATTCAAATGAAAGTCAAATACATTCTACAAAGCTAATTGAATCAAATGAAAGTCAACACATTTCAAACAAAGCTGTTTGAATCAAATGAGAGTCAAATAAATTCAATCAAAGCTAATTAAATAAAATAAAAATAAAATACATTCTACAAAGCTAATTGAATCAAATGAAAGTCAAACACATTCAAACAAAGTCTTTTAAATCAAATGAAAGTCAAACACATTCAAAAAAGCTTTTTAAGTTAAATGAAAGTCAAACACATTCAAACAAAGCTATATAAATCAAATGAAAGTGAAATGCATTCTACAAAGCAAATTGAATTAAATGAAATTCAAACACATTCAAACAATGCTATTTGAATCAAATGACAGTAAAATACATTCTACAAAGCTAATTGAATCAATTGAAAGTCAAACAATTCAAACAAAGCTATTTGAATCAAATGAAAGTCAAATACATTCTACAAAGCTAATTGAATCAAATGAAAGTTAAACACATTCAAACAAATCTAATTGAATCAAATGAAAGTCAAACACATTCAAACAAAGTTGTTTGAATCAAATGAGAGTCAAATAAATTCAATCAAAGCTAATTAAATAAAAATAAAAATAAAATACATTCTACAAAACTAATTGAATCAAATGAAAGTCAAACACATTCAAACAAAGTCTTTTAAATCAAATGAAAGTCAAACACATTCAAAAACAGCTTTTTAATTTAAATGAAAGTCAAACACATTCAACAAAAGCTATATAAATCAAATGAAAGTGAAATGCATTCTACAAAGCAAATTGAATTAAATGAAATTCAAACACATTCAAACAAAGCTATTTGAATCAAATGACAGTAAAATACATTCTACAAAGCTAATTGAATCAATTGAAAGTCAAAACCATTCAAACAAAGCTATTTGAATCAAATGAAAGTCAAATACATTCTACAAAGCTAATTGAATCAAATGAAAGTCAAACACATTCAAACAAAGCTAATTGAACCAAATGAAAGTCAAACACATTCAAACAAAGCTATTTTAATTAAATGAATGTCAAATACATTCAAACAAAGCTATTTGAAGAAAATGAAAGTCAAATACATTCTACAAGCAAATTGAATCAAATGAAAGTTAAACACATTCAAAAAAACTAATTGAATCAAATGAAAGTCAAACACATTCAAACAAAGCTATTTAAATCAAATGAAAGTCAAACACATTCAAAAAAAGCTTTTTAATTTAAATGAAAGTCAAACACATTCAAACAAAGCTATATAAATCAAATGAAAGTGAAATGCATTCTACAAAGTAAATTGATCTAAATGAAATTCAAACACATTCAAACAAAGCTATTTGAATCAAATGACAGTAAAATACCTTTTACAAAGCTAATTGAATCAAATGAAAGTTAAACACATTCAAACAAAGCTAATTGAACCAAATGAAAGTCAAACACATTCAACAAAGCTATTTTAATTAAATGAATGTCAAATACATTCAAACAAAGCTATTTGAAGAAAATGAAAGTCAAATACATTCTACAAAGCAAATTGAATCAAATGAAAGTCAAACACAGTCAACAAAGTTATTTGATTCAAATGAAAGTCAAATACATTCTACAAAGCTAATTGAATCAAATGAAAGTCAAACACATTCAAACAAAGCTGTTTGAATCAAATGAGAGTCAAATAAATTCAATCAAAGCTAATTAATAAAATAAAAATAAAAATACATTCTACAAGCTAATTGAATCAAATGAAAGTCAAACAATTCAAACAAGCCTTTTAAATCTAATGAAAGTCAAACACATTCAAAAAAAGCTTTTTAATTTTAATGAAGTCAAACACATTCAAAACAAAGCTATATAAATCAAATGAAGTGAAATGCATTCTACAAAGCAAATTGATCTAAATGAAATTCAACACATTCAAACAAAGCTATTTGAATCAAATGACAGTCAAAACACATTCTACAAAGCTTATTGAATCAATTGAAAGTCAAACACATTCAAACAAAGCTATTTGAATCAAATGAAAAGTCAAATACATTCTACAAAGCTAATTGAATCAAATGAAAGTCAAACACATTCAAACAAAGCTAATTGAATCAAATGAAAGTCAAACACATTCAAACAAAGCTATTTTAATTAAATGAATGTCAAATAAATCAAATGAAAGTGAAATGCATTCTACAAAGCAAATTGAATTAAATGAAATTCAAACACATTCAAACAAAGCTATTTGAATCAAATGACAGTAAAATACATTCTACAAAGCTAATTGAATCAATTGAAAGTCAAACACATTCAAACAAAAGCTATTTGAATCAAATGAAAGTCAAATACATTCTACAAAGCTAATTGAATCAAATGAAAGTTAAACACATTCAAACAAAGTGATGTGGATCAAGAGGGAAATTCTTTTGAAGAGCCAATCATATTGGTTTTAAGGCCAATAGGGTTTGAGCTTGGAGTAAAGAATCAAGAATGGTTAACATGCGCAGCCATTGAAGAAGAAGTCAAGGTCCAGTTGGGTTCCGACGACGGCAGCGGCGGCGACGCGCCGATTTGGGTGCCACGCGCCGGCTCCCTAGCTCCGGCCTGAGTCCAGCTACACGGCGGTGGGGCGCGTGTCGATGATGGCGGCGCGTGAGGTGGTGGTTCGGCGGCAGTACGAAAAGAAAGATTTTCCTAACTTAGTTTTTTTCTAGAGTTTTTGCTTGCAAGTTTTTACCTTTCACTTGAAAGGGTTTTTCTTGGTTTAAGCAATTAGGAATCTTCTTAATTTCTGTTAATTTAGTTTAAAATAATTTCTAAGTCAATTAGGAATTGTTTTTAAGAAGTTTTAGGTTAATTAGAACTAGTCTTATTACTAGTTTCCTAGTTCCATTAGAATTGGTTCTCCTATTCTATCTAGGATACTTGGGATCAAGGCTAGGGTTTTTTCCTAGTTCGAATAGACTTAGGAATAGTTAGTTTTAGTCTATAAATAATGAAATTTTCGTGATTTTTCAGAACATTGGAAAATCATTAAAATTCAAGTTAATTGTTTGTTTTGCTTAATTGCTTACAAATTCTTTTGCTAGTTTTCAATTCAAGGAGTTGTTTTGATAATTAGAACGTTCAATTCTTAGTTCTAGGAGTAGTCTAAGTTTTGTTCATCAAAGTACTTAGTTCCAGGAGTGGTCTAGGTAATTTGAGAGGCGTTGAATTCGTTCCAGGAGTGGTCGTTTTCAAAGTCATATCCGGTTCGTTATTCTTAAGTTGTTCGATTTTCTTAGGAAATTCGAAGGGCTTGTGTTACTTGTGTGATTTTAGATTCTTTATTAAGTTAAGGGGTTTAAATCCACATCAAATTGGTATCAGATTTCAGGGGTTTTGATCGTTCAACAATTCGTTCATCAAATCGCACTTGTTCAAATGAAAGTCAAACACATTCAAACCAAGCTATTTTAATTAAATGAATGTCAAATACATTCTACAAAGCTAATTGAATCAAATGAAAGTCAAACACATTCAAACAAAGCTATTTTAATTAAATGAATGTCAAATACATTCTACAAAGCTAATTGAATCAAATGAAAGTCAAACACATTCAAACAAAGCTATTTGAAGAAAATGAAAGTCAAATACATTCTACAAAGCAAATTGAAACAGATGAAAGTCAAACACAATCAAACAAATTTATTTGACTCAAATGAATGTCAAATACATTCTACAAAGCTAATTGAATCAAATGAAAGTCAAACACATTCAAACAAAGCTATTTGAATCAAATGAAAGTCAAACACATTCAAACAAAGATTTTGAATCAAATGAAAGTCAAATACATTCAACAAAGCTAATTGAATCAAATGAAAGTCAAACACATTCAAATAAAGCTATTTGAATCAAATGAAAGTCAAATACATTCTACAAAGCTAATTGAATCAAATGAAAGTCAAACACATTCAAACAAAGCAATTTGAATCAAAGGAGAGTCAAATAAATTCAAACAAAGCTAAATAAATCAAATAAAAGTAAAATAAATTCTATAAAGCTAATTGAATCAAATGAAAGTCAAACACATTCAAACAAAGCCTTTTAAATCAAATGAAAGTCAAACACATTCAAAAAAAGCTTTTTAATTTTAATGAAAGTCAAACACATTCAAACAAAGCTATATAAATCAAATGAAAGTGAAATGCATTCTACAAAGCAAATTGGTCTAAATGAAATTCAAACGCATTCAAACAAAGCTATTTGAATCAAATGACAGTCAAACACATTCTACAAAGCTAATTGAATCAATTGAAAGTCAAACACATTCAAACAAAGCTATTTGAATCAAATGAAAGTTAAATACATTCTACAAAGCTAATTGAATCAACTGAATGTCAAACACATTTAAACAAAGCTAATTGAATCAAATGAAAGTCAAACACATTCAAACAAATCTAATTTGATTAAATGAATGTCAAATACATTCTACAAAGCTAATTGAATCAAATGAAAGTTAAACACATTCGAACAAAGCTATTTGAAGAAAATGAAAGTCAAATACATTCTACAAAGCAAATTGAAACAAATGAAAGTCAAACACAGTCAAACAAAGTTATTTGACTCAAATGAAAGTCAAATACATTCTACAAAGCTAATTGAATCAAATGAAAGTCAAACACATTCAAACAAAGCTGTTTGAATCAAATGAGAGTCAAATAAAGTCAATCAAAGCTAATTAAATAAAATAAAAGTAAAATACATTCTACAAAGCTAATTGAATCAAATGAAAGTCAGACACATTCAAACAAAGTCTTTTAAATCAAATGAAAGTCAAAACACATTCAAAAAAAAAGCTATGTAAATCAAATGAAAGTGAAATGCATTCTACAAAGCAAATTGAATTAAATGAAATTCAAACACATTCAAACAAAGCTATTTGAATCAAATGACAGTCAAATACATTCTACAAATCTATTTTAATTAAATGAATGTCAAATACATTCTACAAAGCTAATTGAATCAAATGAAAGTCAAACACATTCAAATAAAGCTATTTGAATCAAATGAAAGTCAAATACATTCTACAAAGCTAATTGAATCAAATGAAAGTCAAACACATTCAAACAAAGCAATTTGAATCAAAGGAGAGTCAAATAAATTCAAACAAAGCTAAATAAATCAAATAAAAGTAAAATACATTCTATAAAGCTAATTGAATCAAATGAAAGTCAAACACATTCAAACAAAGCCTTTTAAATCAAATGAAAGTCAAACACATTCAAAAAAAGCTTTTTAATTTTAATGAAAGTCAAACACATTCAAACAAAGCTATATAAATCAAATGAAAGTGAAATGCATTCTACAAAGCAAATTGGTCTAAATGAAATTCAAACACATTCAAACAAAGCTATTTGAATCAAATGACAGTCAAACACATTCTACAAAGCTAATTGAATCAATTGAAAGTCAAACACATTCAAACAAAGCTATTTGAATCAAATGAAAGTCAAATACATTCTACAAAGCTAATAGGATCAACTGAATGTCAAACACATTTAAACAAAGCTAATTGAATCAAATGAAAGTCAAACACATTCAAACAAAGCTAATTTGATTAAATGAATGTCAAATACATTCTACAAAGCTAATTGAATCAAATGAAAGTCAAACACATTCGAACAAAGCTATTTGAAGAAAATGAAAGTCAAATACATTCTACAAAGCAAATTGAAACAAATGAAAGTCAAACACAGTCAAACAAAGTTATTTGACTCAAATGAAAGTCAAATACATTCTACAAAGCTAATTGAATCAAATGAAAGTCAAACACATTCAAACAAAGCTATTTGAATCAAATGAAAGTCAAACACATTCAAACAAAGCTATTTGAAGAAAATGAAAGTAAAATACATTCTACAAAGCAAATTGAATCAAATGAAAGTCAAACACAGTCAAACAAAGTTATTTGATTCAAATGAAAGTCAAATACATTCTACAAAGCTAATTGAATCAAATGAAAGTCAAACACATTCAAACAAAGCTGTTTGAATCAAATGAGAGTCAAATAAAGTCAATCAAAGCTAATTAAATAAAATAAAAGTAAAATACATTCTACAAAGCTAATTGAATCAAATGAAAGTCAAACACATTCAAACAAAGTCTTTTAAATCAAATGAAAGTCAAACACATTCAAAAAAAAGCTATGTAAATCAAATGAAAGTGAAATGCATTCTACAAAGCAAATTGAATTAAATGAAATTCAAACACATTCAAACAAAGCTATTTGAATCAAATGACAGTCAAATACATTCTACAAATCTATTTTTAATCAAATGAATGTCAAATACATTCTACAAAGCTAATTGAATCAAATGAAAGTCAAACACATTCAAACAAAGCTATTTGAAGAAAATGAAAGTCAAATACATTCTACAAAGCAAATTGAATCATATAAAAGTCAAACACAGTCAAACAAAGTTATTTGACTCAAAAGAAAGTCAAATACATTCTACAAAGCTAATTGAATTAAATGAAAGTCAAACACATTCAAACAAAGCTAATTGAATCAAATGAAAGTCAAACACATTCAAACAAAGATTTTGAATCAAATGAAAGTCTAATACATTCTACAAAGCTAATTGAATCAAATGAAAGTCAAACACATTCAAATAAAGCTATATGAATCAAATGAAACTCAAATACATTCTACAAAGCTAATTGAGTCAAATGAAAGTCAAACACATTCAAACAAAGCTATTTGAATCAAAGGAGAGTCAAATAAATTCAAACAAAGCTAATTAAATCAAATAAAAGTAAAATACATTCTACAAAGCTAATTGAATCAAATGAAAGTCAAACACATTCAAACAAAGCCTTTTAAACCAAATGAAAGTCAAACACATTCAAAAAAAGCTTTTTAATTTTAATGAAAGTCAAACACATTCAAACAAAGCTATATAAATCAAATGAAAGTTAAATGCATTCTACAAAGCAAATTGATCTAAATGAAATTCAAACACATTCAAACAAAGCTATTTGAATCAAATGACAGTCAAACACATTCTACAAAGCTAATTGAATCAATTGAAAGTCAAACACATTCAAACAAAGCTATTTGAATTAAATGAAAGTCAAATACATTCTACAAAGCTAATTGAATCAAATGAAAGTCAAACACATTCAAACAAAGCTAATTGAATCAAATGAAAGTCAAACACATTCAAACAAAGCTATTTTAATTAAATGAATGTCAAATACATTCTACAAAGCTAATTGAATCAAATGAAAGTGAAATGCATTCTACAAAGCAAATTGAATTAAATGAAATTCAAACACATTCAAACAAAGCTAATTGAATCAAATGAAAGTCAAACACATTCAAACAAAGCTATTTTAATTAAATGAATGTCAAATACATTCTACAAAGCTAATTGAATCAAATGAAAGTCAAACTCATTCAAACAAAGCTATTTGAAGAAAATGAAAGTCAAATACATTCTACAAAGCAAATTGAATCAAATGAAAGTCAAACACAGTCAAACAAAGTTATTTGATTCAAATGAAAGTCAAATACATTCTACAAAGCTAATTGAATCAAATGAAAGTCAAACACATTCAAACAAAGCTGTTTGAATCAAATGAGAGTCAAATAAATTCAATCAAAGCTAATTAAATAAAATAAAAATAAAATACATTCTACAAAGCTAATTAAATCAAATGAAAGTCAAACACATTCAAACAAAGTCTTTTAAATCAAATGAAAGTCAAACACATTCAAAAAAAGCTTTTTAATTTAAATGAAAGTCAAACACATTCAAACAAAGCTATATAAATCAAATGAAAGTGAAATGCATTCTACAAAGCAAATTGAATTAAATGAAATTCAAACACATTCAAACAAAGCTATTTGAATCAAATGAGAGTAAAATACATTCTACAAAGCTAATTGAATCAATTGAAAGTCAAACACATTCAAACAAAGCTATTTGAATCAAATGAAAGTCAAATACATTCTACAAAGCTAATTGAATTAAATGAAAGTTAAACACATTCAAACAAAGCTAATTGAATCAAATGAAAGTCAAACACATTCAAACCAAGCTATTTTAATTAAATGAATGTCAAATACATTCTACAAAGCTAATTGAATCAAATGAAAGTCAAACACATTCAAACAAAGCTATTTTAATTAAATGAATGTCAAATACATTCTACAAAGCTAATTGAATCAAATGAAAGTCAAACACATTCAAACAAAGCTATTTGAAGAAAATGAAAGTCAAATACATTCTACAAAGCAAATTGAAACAGATGAAAGTCAAACACAGTCAAACAAAGTTATTTGACTCAAATGAATGTCAAATACATTCTACAAAGCTAATTGAATCAAATGAAAGTCAAACACATTCAAACAAAGCTATTTGAATCAAATGAAAGTCAAACACATTCAAACAAAGATTTTGAATCAAATGAAAGTCAAATACATTCAACAAAGCTAATTGAATCAAATGAAAGTCAAACACATTCAAATAAAGCTATTTGAATCAAATGAAAGTCAAATACATTCTACAAAGCTAATTGAATCAAATGAAAGTCAAACACATTCAAACAAAGCAATTTGAATCAAAGGAGAGTCAAATAAATTCAAACAAAGCTAAATAAATCAAATAAAAGTAAAATAAATTCTATAAAGCTAATTGAATCAAATGAAAGTCAAACACATTCAAACAAAGCCTTTTAAATCAAATGAAAGTCAAACACATTCAAAAAAAAGCTTTTTAATTTTAATGAAAGTCAAACACATTCAAACAAAGCTATATAAATCAAATGAAAGTGAAATGCATTCTACAAAGCAAATTGGTCTAAATGAAATTCAAACGCATTCAAACAAAGCTATTTGAATCAAATGACAGTCAAACACATTCTACAAAGCTAATTGAATCAATTGAAAGTCAAACACATTCAAACAAAGCTATTTGAATCAAATGAAAGTCAAATACATTCTACAAAGCTAATTGAATCAACTGAATGTCAAACACATTTAAACAAAGCTAATTTAATCAAATGAAAGTCAAACACATTCAAACAAAGCTAATTTGATTAAATGAATGTCAAATACATTCTACAAAGCTAATTGAATCAAATGAAAGTCAAACACATTCGAACAAAGCTATTTGAAGAAAATGAAAGTCAAATACATTCTACAAAGCAAATTGAAACAAATGAAAGTCAAACACAGTCAAACAAAGTTATTTGACTCAAATGAAAGTCAAATACATTCTACAAAGCTAATTGAATCAAATGAAAGTCAAACACATTCAAACAAAGCTGTTTGAATCAAATGAGAGTCAAATATAGTCAATCAAAGCTAATTAAATAAAATAAAAGTAAAATACATTCTACAAAGCTAATTGAATCAAATGAAAGTCAGACACATTCAAACAAAGTCTTTTTAAATCAAATGAAAGTCAAACACATTCTACAAAGCTATTTGAATCAAATGACAGTCAAACACATTCTACAAAGCTAATTGAATCAATTGAAAGTCAAACACAGTCAAACAAAGCTATTTGAATCAAATGAAAGTCAAATACATTCTACAAAGCTAATTGAATCAACTGAATGTCAAACACATTTAAACAAAGCTAATTGAATCAAATGAAAGTCAAACACATTCAAACAAAGCTAATTTGATTAAATGAATGTCAAATACATTCTACAAAGCTAATTGAATCAAATGAAAGTCAAACACATTCGAACAAAGCTATTTGAAGAAAATGAAAGTCAAATACATTCTATAAAGCAAATTGAAACAGATGAAAGTCAAACACAGTCAAACAAAGTTATTTGACTCAAATGAATGTCAAATACATTCTACAAAGCTAATTGAATCAAATGAAAGTCAAACACATTCAAACAAAGCTATTTGAATCAAATGAAAGTCAAACACATTCAAACAAAGATTTTGAATCAAATGAAAGTCAAATACATTCAACAAAGCTAATTGAATCAAATGAAAGTCAAACACATTCAAATAAAGCTATTTGAATCAAATGAAAGTCAAATACATTCTACAAAGCTAATTGAATCAAATGAAAGTCAAACACATTCAAACAAAGCAATTTGAATCAAAGGAGAGTCAAATAAATTCAAACAAAGCTAAATAAATCAAATAAAAGTAAAATAAATTCTATAAAGCTAATTGAATCAAATGAAAGTCAAACACATTCAAACAAAGCCTTTTAAATCAAATGAAAGTCAAACACATTCAAAAAAAGCTTTTTAATTTTAATGAAAGTCAAACACATTCAAACAAAGCTATATAAATCAAATGAAAGTGAAATGCATTCTACAAAGCAAATTGGTCTAAATGAAATTCAAACGCATTCAAACAAAGCTATTTGAATCAAATGACAGTCAAACACATTCTACAAAGCTAATTGAATCAATTGAAAGTCAAACACATTCAAACAAAGCTATTTGAATCAAATAAAAGTCAAATACATTCTACAAAGCTAATTGAATCAACTGAATGTCAAACACATTTAAACAAAGCTAATTTAATCAAATGAAAGTCAAACACATTCAAACAAAGCTAATTTGATTAAATGAATGTCAAATACATTCTACAAAGCTAATTGAATCAAATGAAAGTCAAACACATTCGAACAAAGCTATTTGAAGAAAATGAAAGTCAAATACATTCTACAAAGCAAATTGAAACAAATGAAAGTCAAACACAGTCAAACAAAGTTATTTGACTCAAATGAAAGTCAAATACATTCTACAAAGCTAATTGAATCAAATGAAAGTCAAACACATTCAAACAAAGCTGTTTGAATCAAATGAGAGTCAAATATAGTCAATCAAAGCTAATTAAATAAAATAAAAGTAAAATACATTCTACAAAGCTAATTGAATCAAATGAAAGTCAGACACATTCAAACAAAGTCTTTTAAATCAAATGAAAGTCAAACACATTCTACAAAGCTATTTGAATCAAATGACAGTCAAACACATTCTACAAAGCTAATTGAATCAATTGAAAGTCAAACACAGTCAAACAAAGCTATTTGAATCAAATGAAAGTCAAATACATTCTACAAAGCTAATTGAATCAACTGAATGTCAAACACATTTAAACAAAGCTAATTGAATCAAATGAAAGTCAAACACATTCAAACAAAGCTAATTTGATTAAATGAATGTCAAATACATTCTACAAAGCTAATTGAATCAAATGAAAGTCAAACACATTCGAACAAAGCTATTTGAAGAAAATGAAAGTCAAATACATTCTACAAAGCAATTTGAAACAAATGAAAGTCAAACACAGTCAAACAAAGTTATTTGACTCAAATGAAAGTTAAATACATTCTACAAAGCTAATTGAATCAAATGAAAGTCAAACACATTCAAACAAAGCTATTTGAATCAAATGAAAGTCAAACACATTCAAACAAAGCTATTTGAAGAAAATGAAAGTCAAATACATTCTACAAAGCAAATTGAATCAAATGAAAGTCAAACACAGTCAAACAAAGTTATTTGATTCAAATGAAAGTCAAATACATTCTACAAAGCTAATTGAATCAAATGAAAGTCAAACACATTCAAACAAAGCTGTTTGAATCAAATGAGAGTCAAATAAAGTCAATCAAAGCTAATTAAATAAAATAAAAGTAAAATACATACTACAAAGCAAATTGAATCAAATGAAAGTCAAACACATTCAAACAAAGTCTTTTAAATCAAATGAAAGTCAAACACATTAAAAAAAAAAGCTATGTAAATCAAATGAAAGTGAAATGCATTCTACAAAGCAAATTGAATTAAATGAAATTCAAACACATTCAAACAAAGCTATTTGAATCAAATGACAGTAAAATACATTCTACAAAGCTAATTGAATCAATTGAAAGTCAAACACATTCAAACAAAGCTATTTGAATCGATTGAAAGTCAAACACATTCAAACAATGCTATTTGAATCAAATGAAAGTCAAATACATTCTACAAAGCTAATTGAATCAACTGAATGTCAAACACATTTAAACAAAGCTAATTGAATCAAATGAAAGTCAAACACATTCAAACAAAGCTAATTTGATTAAATGAATGTCAAATACATTCTACAAAGCTAATTAAATCAAATGAAAGTCAAACACATTCGAACAAAGCTATTTGAAGAAAATGAAAGTCAAATACATTCTACCAAGCAAATTGAAACAAATGAAAGTAAAACACAGTCAAACAAAGTTATTTGACTTAAATGAAAGTCAAATACATTCTACAAAGCTAATTGAATCAAATGAAAGTCAAACACATTCAAACAAAGCTATTTGAATCAAATGAAAGTCAAACACATTCAAACAAAGATTTTGAATCAAATGAAAGTCAAATACATTCTACAAAGCTAATTGAATCAAATAAAAGTCAAACACATTCAAATAAAGCTATTTGAATCAAATGAAAGTCAAATACATTCTACAACGCTAATTGAATCGAATGAAAGTGAAACACATTCAAACAAAGCTATTTGAATCAAAGGAGAGTCAAATAAATTCAAACAAAGCTAATTAAATCAAATAAAAGTAAAATACATTCTACAAAGCTAATTGAATCAAATGAAAGTCAAACACATTCAAACAAAGCCTTTTAAATCAAATGAATGTCAAACACATTCAAAAAAAGCTTTTTAATTTAAATGAAAGTCAAACACATTCAAACAAACCTATATAAATCAAATGAAAGTGAAATGCATTCTACAAAGCAAATTGATATAAATGAAATTCAAACACATTCAAACAAAGCTATTTGAATCAAATGACAGTCAAACACATTCTACAAAGCTAATTGAATCAAATGAAAGTCAAACACATTCAAACAAAGCTAATTGAATCAAATGAAAGTCAAACACGTTCAAACAAAGCTATTTTAATTAAATGAAAGTCAAATACATTCTACAAAGCGAATTGAATCAAATGAAAGTCAAACACATTCAAACAAAGCTATTTGAAGAAAATGAAAGTCAAATACATTCTACAAAGCAAATTGAATCAAATGAAAGTCAAACACAGTCAAACAAAGTTATTTGATTCAAATGAAAGTAAAATACATTCTACAAAGCTAATTGAATCAAATGAAAGTCAAACACATTCAAACAAAGCTGTTTGAATCAAATGAGAGTCAAATATATTCAATCAAAGCTAATTAAGTAAAATAAAAATAAAATACATTCTACAAAGCTAATTGAATCAAATGAAAGTCAAACACATTCAAAAAAAGTCTTTTAAATCAAATGAAAGTCAAACACATTCAAAAAAAGCTTTTTAATTTAAATGAAAGTCAAACACATTCAAACAAAGCTATATAAATCAAATGAAAGTGAAATGCATTCTACAAAGAAAATTGAATTAAATGAAATTCAAACACATTCAAACAAAGCTATTTGAATCAAATGACAGTAAAATACATTCTACAAAGCTAATTGAATCAATTGAAAGTCAAACACATTCAAACAAAGCTATTTGAATCAAATGAAAGTCAAATTCATTCTACAAAGCTAATTGAATCAAATGAAAGTCAAACACATTCAAACAAAGCTAATTGAATTAAATGAAAGTCAAACACGTTCAAACAAAGCTATTTTTATTAAATTAATGTCAAATACATTCTACAAAGCTTATTGAATCAAATGAAAGTCAAACACATTCAAACAAAGCTATTTGAAGAAAATGAAAGTCAAATACATTCTACAAAGCAAATTGAATCAAATGAAAGTCAAACACAATCAAACAAAGTTATTTGATTCAAATGAAAGTCAAATACATTCTACAAAGCTAATTGAATCAAATGAAAGTCAAACACATTCAAACAAAGCTAATTAAATCAAATAAAAGTCATTTACATTCTACAAAGCTAATTGAATCAAATGAAAGTCAAACACATTCAAACAAAGCTGTTTGAATCAAATGAGAGTCAAATAAATTCAAACAAAGCTAATTAAATAAAATAAAAGTAAAATACATTCTACAAAGCTAATTGAATCAAATGAAAGTCAAACACATTCAAACAAAGTCTTTTAAATCAAATGAAAGTCAAACACATTCAAAAAAAGCTTTTTAATTTAAATGAAAGTCAAACACATTCAAACAAACCTATATAAATCAAATGAAAGTGAAATGCATTCTACAAAGCAAATCGAATTAAATGAAATTCAAACACATTCAAACAAAGCTATTTGAATCAAATGACAGTAAAATACATTCTACAAAGCTAATTGAATCAACTGAAAGTCAAACACATTCAAACAAAGCTATTTGAATCAAATGAAAGTCAAATACATTCTACAAAGCTAATTGAATCAAACGAAAGTCAAACACATTCAAACAAAGCTAATTGAATCAAATGAAAGTCAAACACATTCAAACAAAGCTATTTTAATTAAATGAATGTCAAATACATTCTACAAAGCTAATTTAATCAAATGAAAGTGAAACACATTCAAACAAAGCTATTTGAAGAAAATGAAAGTCAAATACATTCTACAAAGCAAATTGAAACAAATGAAAGTCAAACACACTCAAACAAAGTTATTTGACTCAAATGAAAGTCAAATACATTAAATAAAGCTAATTGAATCAAGTGAAAGTCAAACACATTCAAACAAAGCTATTTGAATCAAATGAAAGTCAAACACATTCAAACAAAGATTTTGAATCAAATGAAAGTGAAATACATTCTACAAAGCTAATTGAATCAAATGAAAGTCAAACACATTCAAATAAAGCTATTTGAATCAAATGAAAGTTAAATACATTCTACAAAGCTAATTGAATCAAATGAAAGTGAAACACATTTAAACAAAGCTATTTGAATCAAATGAGAGTCAAGTACATTCAAACAAAGCTAATTAAATCAAATAAAAGTAAAATACATTCTACAAAGCTAATTAAATCAAATGAAAGTCAAACACATTCAAACAAAGCCTTTTAAATCAAATGAAAGTCAAACACATTCAAAATAAGCTTTTTAATTTAAATGAAAGTCAAACACATTCAAACAAAGCTATATAAATCAAATGAAAGTGAAATGCATTCTACAAAGCAAATTGATCTAAATGAAATTCAAACACATTCAAACAAAGCTATTTGAATCAAATGACAGTCAAACACATTCTACAAAGCTAATTGAATCTATTGAAAGTCAAACACATTCAAACAAAGCTATATGAATCAAATGGAAGTCAAATACATTCTACAAAGCTAATTGAATCAAATGAAAGTCAAACACATTCAAACAAAGCTAATTGAATCAAATGAAAGTCAAACACATTCAAACAAAGCTATTTTAATTAAATGAATGTCAAATACATTCTACAAAGCTAATTGAATCAAATAAAAGTCAAACACATTCAAACAAAGCTATTTGAAGAAAACGAAAGTCAAATACATTCTACAAAGCAAATTGAATCAAATGAAAGTCAAACACAGTCAAACAAAGTTATTTGATTCAAATGAAAGTCAAATACATTCTACAAAGCTAATTGAATCAAATGAATGTCAAACACATTCAAACAAAGCTAATTAAATCAAATAAAAGTCAAATACATTCTACAAAGCTAATTGAATCATATAAAAGTCAAACACATTCAAACAAAGCTAATTGAATCAAATGGAAGTCAAATACATTCTACAAAGCTAATTGAATTAAATTAAAGTCGAACACATTCAAAATAAGCTAATTGAATTTAATGAAAGTCAAACACATTCAAACAAAGCTTTCGAATCAAGTGAAAGTCAAATACATTCTACAAAGCTAATTGAATCAAATGAAAGTCAAACACATTCAAACAAAGCTATTTGAAGAAAATGAAAGTCAAATACATTCTACAATGGTAATTGAAACAAATGAAAGTTAAACACAGTCAAACAAAGTTATTTGACTCAAATGAAAGTCAAATACATTCTACAAAGCTAATTGAATCAAATGAAAGTCAAACACATTCAAATAAAGCTATTTGAATCAAATGAAAGTCAAATACGTTCTACAAAGCTAATTGTATCAAATGAAAGTCAAATACATTCTACTAAGCTAATTGAATCAAATGAAAGTCAAATAAATTCAAACAAAGCTATTTGAATCAAATGAAAGTCAAACACATTGAAACAAAGCTATTTGAATAAAATGAAAGTGAAATGCATTCTACAAAGCTAATTGAATCAAATAAAAGTGAAACACATTCAAACAAAGCTATTTGAATCAAATGAGAGTCAAATACATTCAAACAAAGCTAATTAAATCAAATAAAAGTCAAATACATTCTACAAAGCTAATTGAATCAAATGAAAGTCAAACACATTCAAACAAAGCTAATTGTATTAACTGAAAGTCAAATACAATCAACAAAGCGAATTGAATCAAATGAAAGTAAAACACATTCAAACAAAGCAAATTGAATCAAATGAAAGTCAAACACATTCAAACAAAGATTTCGTATTAAATGAAAGTCAAATACATTCTAAAAAGCTAATTGAATCAAATGAAAGTCAAACACATTAAAATAAAGCTATTTGAATCAAATGCAAGTCAAATACATCCTACAAACCTAATTGAATCAAATGAAAGTCAAACACATTCAAACAAAGCTATTTGAATCAAATGAGAGTCAAATAAATTCAAACAAAGCTAATTAAATCAAATAAAAGTAAAATACATTCTACAAAGCTAGTTGCATCAAATGAAAGTCAAACACATTCAAACAAAGCCTTTTAAATCAAATGAAAGTCAAACACATTCAAAAAAAGCTTTTTTATTTAAATGAAAGTCAAACACATTCAAACAAAGCTATATAAATCAAATGAAAGTAAAATGCATTCTACAAAGCAAATTGAATTAAATGAAATTCAAACACATTCAAACAAAGCTATTTGAATCAAACGACAGTCAAATACATTCTACAAAGCTAATTGAATCAATTGAAAGTGAAATGCATTCTACAAAGCAAATTGATCTAAATGAAATTCAAACACATTCAAACAAAGCTATTTGAATCAAATGACAGTCAAACACATTCTACAAAGCTAATTGAATCAATTGAAAGTCAAACACATTCAAACAAAGCTATTTGAATCAAATGAAAGTCAAACACATTCAAACAAAGCTATTTGAATCAAATGAAAGTCAAATACATTCTACAAAGCTAATTGAATCAAATGAAAGTCAAACACATTCAAACAAAGCTAATTGAATCAAATGAAAGTCAAACACATTCAAACAAAGCTATTTTAATTAAAATGAATGTCAATTACATTCTACAAAGCTAATTGAATCAAAGGAAAGTCAAACACATTCAAACAAAGCTATTTGAAGAAAATGAAAGTCAAATACATTCTACAAAGCAAATTGAAACAAATGAAAATCAAACACAGTCAAACAAAGTTATTTGACTCAAATGAAAGTCAAATACATTCTACAAAGCTATTTGAATCAAATGCAAGTCAAATACGTTCTACAAAGCTAATTGTATCAAACGAAAGTCAAACGCAATCAAATAAAGCTATTTGAGTCAAATGAAAGTCAAACACATTCAAACAAAGTTGTTTAAATTAAATGAAAGTGAAATGTATTCTACAAAGCTAATTGAATCAAATGAAAGTTAAATGCATTCAAACAAAGCTATTTGAATCAAATGAGAGTCAAATACATTCTACAAAGCTAATTGAATCAAATGAAAGTCAAACACATTCAAAAAAAGCTAATTGAATCAAATGAAAGTCAAATACATTCAACAAAGCTAATTGAATCAAATGAAAGTCAAAAACATTCAAACAAAGCTAATTGAATCAAATGAAAGTCAAGCACATTCAAACAAAGCTATTTTAATCGAATGAAAGTCAATTACATTCTACAAAGCTAATTGAAACAAATGAAAGTCATACACATTCAAACAAAGCTATTTGAATCAAATGAAAGTCAAACACATTGAAACAAAGCTATTTGAATCAAATGAGAGTCAAATACATTAAAACAAAGCTAATTAAATCAAATGAAAGTCTAATACATTCTACAAAGCTAATTGAATTAAATTAAAGTCAAACACATTCAAACAAAGCTAATTGATTCAAATGAAAGTCAAACACATTCAAACAAAGATTTCGAATCAAATGAAAGTCAAATACATTCTACAAAGCTAATTGAATCAAATGAAAATCAAACACATTCAAATAAAGCTATTTGAATCAAATGAAAGTCAAATACATTATACAAAGCTAATTGAATCAAATGAAAGTAAAACACATTCTAACAAAGCTATTTGAATCAAATAAGAGTCAAATAAATTTAAACAAAGCTAATTAAATCAAATAAAAGTAAAATACATTCTACAAAGCTATTTGAATCAAATGAAAGTCAAACACATTCAAACAAAGCCTTTTAAATCAAATGAAAGTCAAACACATTCAAAAAAAGCTTTTTAATTTAAATGAAAGTCAAACACATTCAAACAAAGCTATATAAATCAAATGAAAGTGAAATGCATTCTACAAAGCAAATTGATCTAAATGAAAATCAAACACATTCAAACAAAGCTATTTGAATCAAATGACAGTCAAACACATTCTACAAAGATAATTGAATTAATTGAAAGTCAAACACATTCAAACAAAGCTATTTGAATCAAATGAAAGTCAAATACATTCTACAAAGCTAATTGAATCAAATGAAAGTCAAACACATTCAAATAAAGCTATTTGAATCAACTGAAAGTCAAATACGTTCTACAAAGCTAATTGTATCAAATGAAAGTCAAACGCAATCAAAAAAGCTATTTGAGTCAAATGAAAGTCAAACACATTCAAACAAAGTTGTTTAAATTAAATGAAAGTGAAATGCATTCTACAAAGCAAATTGAATTAAATGAAATTCAAACACATTCAAACAAAGCTATTTGAATCAAATGACAGTCAAACACATTCTACAAAGCTAATTGAATCAAATGAAAGTTAAATGCATTCAAACAAAGCTATTTGAATCAAATGAAAGTCAAATACATTCTACAAAGCTAATTGAATCAAATGAAAGTCAAACACATTAAAAAAAAAGCTAATTGAATCAAATGAAAGTCAAATACATTCAACAAAGCTAATTGAATCAAATGAAAGTCAAAAACATTCAAACAAAGCTAATTGAATCAAATGAAAGTCAAGCACATTCAAACAAAGCTATTTTTAATCGAATGAAAGTCAATTACATTCTACAAAGCTAATTGAATCAAATGAAAGTCAAACACATTCAAACAAAGCTATTTGAATCAAATGAAAGTCAAACACATTCAAACAAAGCTATTTGAATCAAATGAGAGTCAACTACATTAAAACAAAGCTAATTAAATCAAATGAAAGTCTAATACATTCTACAAAGCTAATTGAATTAAATTAAAGTCAAACACATTTAAACAAAGCTAATTGATTCAAATGAAAGTCAAACACATTCAAACAAAGATTTCGAATCAAATGATAGTCCAATACATTCTACAAAGCTAATTGAATCAAATGAAAGTCAAACACATTCAAATAAAGCTATTTGAATCAAATAAAAGTAAAATACATTCTACAAAGCTATTTGAATCAATTGAAAGTCAAACACATTCAAACAAAGCCTTTTAAATCAAATGAAAGTCAAACACATTAAAAAAAAGCTTTTTAATTTAAATGAAAGTCAAACACATTCAAACAAAGCTATATAAATCAAATGGAAGTGAAATGCATTCTACAAAGCAAATTGATCTAAATGAAATTCAAACACATTCAAACAAAGCTATTTTGAATCAAATAACAGTCAAACACATTCTACAAAGCTAATTGAATTAATTGAAAGTCAAACACATTCAAACAAAGCTATTTGAATCAAATGAAAGTCAAATACATTCTACAAAGCTGATTGAATCAAATGAAAGTCAAACACATTCAAATAAAGTTATTTGAATCAACTGAAAGTCAAATACGTTCTACAAAGCTAATTGTATCAAATGAAAGTCAAACGCAATCAAAAAAGCTATTTGAGTCAAATGAAAGTCAAACATGATTAGGGGATTTTTATCCACCAATCACCGTCTGACAAGTGGACCAACCAGGTTCCGCCACGTGTCCTTCACGAAGGCCAACAGGAGCCTGCCACGTGTCAACCACAGATACGTCCTCTACGGACCACTTTAGACACGCCACGTGTCCACCCATGCCAAATGGGAAAACCGGCCATCAAGGCGCAATCCAGTCTAGAGGCCCGATCAGCCCTAGGTTTACCCTAAACCTAGAGAGTGACACGCTTCTCAAGGCTATAAATACTTAATTAGTCCTCATTAATGACAGGGGAATAATCAAGAAATCAAGCAGAGAAGAACAGAGTTATTAACAAACCGGCTAATCTCGCTAACGACGCAGATTACCAACACTAAGCACTCTCACCTAGAGAGATCTCATTACTTTAATTTCTGTATTAATTACTCCTCAATCAGGTACTAACTTGACCGTTGGAGGCGGAGCTCTCAGGAGTCTCCGTTATTTTGCAGGTACAGGCGTCCAGTTCCAGTCTCGGAATTGTAACTCTCCCGCAGGACATCAGAAAACCCCGAAACATTTGGCGCCGTCTGTGGGGAGAGTACTTCAGAGATGGCATCCAAGTCTGTACCGACTCCAGAAGAGAGGCGTCCCCTAGACGACCCTCAAGTTCAGTCGGACCATGATACCGAAAGTGAGTTTGAAGTTGAAACTCATACAGCTCCAGACGGGACCCTAAGGGCCCGACGTACCCGTCATACCGAAATGAGGGAACGGGAGCATCTTCAAACAGGAAGCGAGCCAGCAGGCGCACCGCCTGCTCGGCAACAGCCGACTGATGGGTCTGCTCCCATCACAAGGAACGAACTCATGACCTTCATGAGGGACTTCAAGGGAGAGATTCAAGAGTTGATCAACAAAAAACCGCCTGCTTCAGTAAAAGAGCAGTCGGCCAAGAAACCTTCCACTTCACTGAAGAGGAAGCCAGTTCAAGGGCGAGAGGCGACTCCCCATCCTAAATCCAAGAAGCGGGAGCCACCTGCTCTTGATTTCACAAAAACTCCGTTATCCTACGGGAAATAGAAAACCGGTTCGTCATATTCAGGCGGACGGGTCAAAGCAAACGTTCACAGATGCTCGGCACCTGCTAGAGCAGAAGAAGAGTGATCGATTATCAGAGTCGGCTTCTACTTCAAATTTTCAGGACAGTTTGCGAAATGCCTCGATGAGGCATACTCAGTCGTACCATGAGAGTCAGTCAGGCGGCACCTCCCGTCAGTCCGGCTTTCATAGTGCCCAGGCGGTACCAAACTTACCATTTGTGCCGCAACAACAGTATTTTATGCAGCCACCTCCATTTGGTGGACCTGCAGCAAAAAACGTCCAACCTATGGACTGGCAGCTACGGCTGCTTAGACTTGGTGAACAGCCGTCGGCCTTCTCCAAGGAAATTACTGAAGCCGCTCAACCGGCCAAAGTAAAAAATGTTCTAGTAGGCGCCTATGACGGCACTACTAACCCAGAAGACCATCTGATGGCATTCACCAACCTGATGTACCTTCAAGGGTTGGATGATCCCACTTGGTGCAAGTGTTTCCCAGCGACTCTCAAGGGAATTGCACAGCAATGGTTCGGCAAACCTGCCGACTGGTTGTGTTAAACAACTTCAGGACGCTTTGCTTACTTATTTGCCTCCAACTTTGCTATGAACATCCCTGCGAAGAAAACGACCCTTGATTTGGGAACGATTCAGCAGGGCGAGAAGGAGGGGCTTCGTTCTTACATCAGGCGGTTCAACCTGATGAGAATACAGATTCAAGGGTTACCGGATGAGGTAGCTTATACTGACTTTTTTAGAGGTCTCAAAGACGGGTCTACCTTTAAATTTGATTTAGTTCGAAAAAGGGTGGCGACTCTTCAAGAGGCCTTGATTGAAGCAGAAGCCTATATTACAGGCGACTGATCTGTGTACGATAAAACAGTCGGACGGGAAGAGGTTTGACAAAAGAGAGGGACGACAGAAACAGTCGTCCAACAAAGATGAGAAAAGGAAAGAGGTCTGGGCTGCTGACTCCTCTAAACAGCCGGCCCAGAAAAAGAAAAAAGAATTCAAACCATACTCCCCAAAGTATGTGTTTAACAAGGATAACCAGTTTATCCTAAAAGAAATAAAGGGACGGTTCTCAATTGAGAAGCCGCTCCCCATGAAGGGTTCTGCGAGCAACCGGAACCAAGACAAAATCTGTGCTTATCATGATGACGTTGGTCATCACACCAATGACTGCATCAGTCTCATGCGGTACCTAGACCGCTTGGCTGATCAAGGTGATCTTGACACTTA
The DNA here is from genome assembly GCF_001683475.1 of Chenopodium quinoa. Classification (NCBI taxonomy): domain Eukaryota; kingdom Viridiplantae; phylum Streptophyta; class Magnoliopsida; order Caryophyllales; family Amaranthaceae; genus Chenopodium; species Chenopodium quinoa. The sequence goes on from NW_018744786.1 coordinate 22,898, forward strand.
TGTCAAGAAATCTACGGGGAACGTTTCCTCAAAAAAGCAGTCGGCCAAAAAGAATCAACAGGCCGACAGTTCCGATACAGATGATGCAGTCGTCTACACCATTGCAGGCGGCTTCTCAGGAGGCGGCCCCACTATTAGGGGCAACAAAGATAATATAAGGCGGTTAGATGTAAATTCCGTTCACCAAGAACGGCCGTCCAAATATACATTTCCTGAGATTGTCATCACTGAAGAGGATCTAGGAGGAATAAGGGGGCCGCATGACGACCCTCTCGTTATTGAATGTAAAGTGGCCAACCAGAGAGTTGGCCGAATCCTCATAGATACCGGGAGCTCCTCAGATCTCATCAGCAGCAAATGTCTGTCAAAACTGAAATATCAGACGGACTGCATACATCCGACCTCCCACCCTTTAATAGGGTTTGGAGGAGGAGTCGTCCACCCCCTGGGACGAGTAGATCTTACCCATTCGCCTGGGCGAAAAAGGGGAAGGACGACACATGGTAGTCCGGTTCCTAGTAGTAGAGGAACTCTCGGCCTACAAACATGATTCTGGGTCGACCAACCCTGAATAATTCCAAGGCTGTTATAATCCCGTCACTTATGCTGCTTAAGTTTGAAAGGGATAATGGAACAGTCGGCTCCCTGAGGGGAGATCAGAGGATGGCCGAGAGTGCTATCTCTCGGATGTCAAGCCCACTGTTATGGCCACTGGGTCAAGTGGAGAAAAAACAGACCTTGACAATGTCAAGGAGAGTACGCCTGTTTCAAGAAACAGGCGACAAAAAGAGAAAGGCGTCCCAGACAGAGTCCGCAAGAAAAGCAAGAAAATAGCAATCATTGGCAGAGGAGCGGCCGGATGAGTTCCGCCCTCAGCCGGCTGGTGAGCATGCGGACCTGATCTTAGACGACTCACGTCCTGACCGAACAGTCAAAGTTGGGACGACTGCTCTGAGAAACCTTGGTGACGACTTTCACAATCTGTTGAAAGAATACAAGGACATCTTTGCATTTGAAGTCCATGAAATGCCAGGCATTAGTCCTGATCTGGCAGTACATAAACTCGCTGTGGATCCGAAAAAGAAGCCGTACGGCAAAAGAAGCGGAACCATGGTGAAGAAAGAGGTCAGGCGGCAGCCGCCGAAGTCAAAAAATTACTTGATTGCAGGGTTCATTCGGCAATGTTACTTCCCAGATTGGGTTGCAAATGTGGTGCTTGTTAAAAAGCCGAATGGCACCTGGCGAATGTGTGTAGACTACACGGACTTGAACAAGGCGTGCCCCAAAGACAGTTACCCTCTGCCTAAAATTGATAACCTGGTCGACTCAACAGCCGGCCATGCTTGATGAGTTTTATGGACGCTTATTCTGGTTTCCATCAAATTCCTTTATGGAAGAAAGATCAGGAGAAGACGGCCTTCGTCACTGATCAGGGATTGTACTGTTACACGGTCATGCCGTTTGGTCTTAAGAATGCCCCGGCTACCTTCCAACGAATGATAAACACAGTGTTCTTTTGATCAGATTGGGAGAAACGTCGAGGCATATATTGATGATATGATTGTCAAGACTAAACTTCAGAAAGATCATCTGACGGACCTCCGAGAAACTTTCGCCACACTCAGGCGGCACCATGTCATGCTCAATCCCAAGAAATGTGTATTTGGAGTTGAGTCTGGGAAATTTCTCGGATTCCTTATCAATCAGAGAGGAATAGAGGCGAACCCTGAGAAGGTACAGGCGGTCATTGACATGCAGTCGCCTCGTACCGTCCGAGAGGTTCAGAAGTTAACAGGTTGTCTGGCGGCCTTGGGGAGATTCCTAAGCCGATCAGGCGACAAATGCCTATACTTTTTCCAGGCAATTAAGAAAAAGGCAAGGTTCGAATGGGGCCGGATGCTGAGGCCGCCTTCCAGAAATTAAAGGTTCACTTGCATTCCTTGCCGAGGCTGGTCAGCCCTTTGCCCAAAGAAGATCTCTACATGTACCTGGCCGTCTCTGATCATGCGTTAAGCGCGGTGCTCCTTGCTGAAAGGGACGGCTGTCAGCTCCCGGTCTACTTTGTCAGTCACGTACTGAAAAATGCCGAGTTGAGGTATCCCCTAGTGGAGAAATTTGGTCTTGCACTCTTCATGGCTGTTAAAAAATTGAAGCCCTACTTTTTGGCACATGCAGTCGTCGTGTATACCGACCAACCAATCAAGCGGCCCCTTACCATCATGGAGTCGTCAGGACGAATGATCAAATGGGCCATAGAAATACAGAGCCTCGAAATTACTTTCGAGCCTAGAAAAGCAGTGAAGGGGCAAGCCTTTGCTGACTTTATTGTAGAGATGACTCGTCCTCCTGACTCTCAAGTTCCAGACCAAGTCTGGAAGGTATATGTGGACGGAAGCTCTACTTCAAATGGTTGTGGAGCAGGCGTCGTATGTCAATCTCCAGAGGGCGACAGGTTCGAGTATGCTCTACGCTTCAGTTTTCAGGCTTCAAACAATGAGGCAGAATATGAAGCTTTACTAGCCGGGATCCGCATGTGTAAGGCGGCAGGGGCAAGAAAAATAGACGCCTGTTCTGATTCACAATTGATAGTGAGTCAGTACAATGGCGAATACGAAGCAACCCATCCGGCCATGATCAAGTATTTACAGGCGGTTCGACAAGCAGTCGGCTCCCTTGAGGATTTCCATCTGATCCAAGTGCCGAGATCAGAAAACAACCAGGCAGATGCACTGTCAAAATTAGCATCATCCGCCTCCTCCGATACTCCTCGAACTGTTTTTTGGGAAGTAATGGAGAAGAGAAGCATCGAGGAAAACCCTATTGGAATCCTAGACAGAAGCTCAACCTGGATGGATTCAATCAGGGCATATCTGACAAACGGTACACTGCCGGATGATCCTCAACA